>NC_056729.1:309015068-309160068 GCF_019279795.1 Protopterus annectens
AAAATTTATTTATTTTTTTTTGGAAAGAGAGGGGCAAAGAGTGCTAACGTATGGAATCAAGTAGTGGTTGGCATGAATGCTTTAGGAGGAAGGAACTATACCTTAGCATAGTGTAGGAAAACAGGGAATGACATCATGAGATGTAAAAGATCAAAATGTAGGCAGAATGCAATTACTGATAGCAACACTGGTGGGGACTTCAGTACCTTCTCTCTCTTTTAAGGAATGCTGACTTTGATGTAGATAAAGGTGGAGCTGGAATTATCAAGGTGGTGTAGGCACCAGTACTTTCAAGCCCTTGCAGGAACTACAGTCAGGCAGTGTGAAAGGTTAGTTAGCTGATTTCACTACATTACACTGGACTGTATTTGGCATGACATCTCTGTAGATATCACCCTTACATGTTTCATCATCAGGTCCATCAATATCTGTAGCGAATCAAAGTCTACAGGAAATACATGGTAAGTGTGGTCAATTTACTGTTATGTAAAAATGATTCCCTCTATCACAGGTCACATTAACCACATCTTCTCATATTTCTTCACAGGGTCAATACCAGAAACAGCCACATCCTGTGCCTGCGCAGGCTGATGTTGAGAGCAGAATGACTGTCAACAGTGATGCCATGATTCTCATATACATGACACTGCCTGAAGGCAATGGTACACAGTTACAATGTGTACTGGCAGGGCGCTCTACCCCACAGCATATACATAACTCCATAGGCAGTGACCAAGGATCACGCACTCAGAATGAGGAAATGACCTTACAGCAGTGGGGCAGTCACCACACTTGCTTCTTGTGCATAGCCTGAATCCCTTGATGAAGAGACTAGCATTGCAGAGATAGCAGTACCTACTATCACACCTGTTCACAGAAGTGGCAGGTGAAGACACATTTCACAGTTAGCTCTAGAGACATGCACGGCCTTGAATCTCCCAGTCAAGTTCAGGGTCACGCAGCAACCGGTAGATCCCATCATCATAGTAACTCTGCATCAAACTCTCATGCCAGCCCTTGTTCATGATGTATTGGGCCATCACCTACACTATCTGTGGGGGGCATTGCATTTTCAGTATCAATAACACATGAACAATACTCATCCAGCAATCACTTTCCAGACATGGCCGATGCAGTAGTTTTTATTTCTTTCAAAAAAAAAAAAACAGCAAGCAGGCAATACCACAAGGGGGAAAAGTGACTTAATGTTTAGAGTGCAAGTAATTTATGCATTAACATTCATCATACTCCATTCTGGATGCTGCATTTAAAAAGTCAGTATATCCCTAAATATGTTTATTAACACCTGTTTTTACACATAAATCAGAACCTGCTAGAATAACTAGCACTTACCTCTTAACACTGTACAAATAATGACTGAGGTCAGATTATAAAAAAAAAAAAAAATCTTGATATGTGGAAAATATGTTTGATGTGGCCTCTAAGTTGATCAGGCTCCACTCAACAAAGCCTATAACTAACAATGCATCGGGTATTATCTGTGTGACTTTTTTGCACTTTCTTTGCCTGCACAGTCATATGCCATGCACAAGACTGTTGCTGGACTGGCCATGCTACTGCTATTGACTGGCTAACATTGCTATCATCAATGGTGTGATGAACAATAGAGGGATCCGCACTGCCACTATCAGTGACTGACTGCAGCAGGTGCACACCAGAGCGATACGTAATCATGTTGTGCAGAATGTAGTAGGCAGTAAACATCCTGCAAGCAGTAGCAAGATCATACTAAAGACCTCCCAGTCTCATCCAGGTGTCAGAAATAGGATTTGAGCAGGCAAAACTCTCACTCAATGACTATCTGTGGCTGGGACAGGGAGGTGTTGAAATGCTTCTTCGCAGTTCCTGAGGATTACAGACTGGTGGTATAAGCCTAGGTTTCAGTGAGTAGCCTGCATCACCTAGAAAACAAATCAGGGAGGGGATATTTAACAAAACTGGGTGCCATAATTACTATTACTACCTATGCCACTCTATAGCTAAAGGGAGGGTATACTTAACAAAAAAAGAGTGGGATAATTACTATTACTACCTATGCTACTCAATAGCTAAAAAATAACTACATGTTTTAACAGTATTAATAGTGTACACTTACCAATCAGGTGACCATGAGGAATCCTGCCATGCAGGAAGATGGTATAGTGAGCTTGCATGTCATTTGTGGGTACTGTGGGCCCTGCAGGGATACTGGGCTGACAGACTGATGATATATCTGTGTGCATCTCACACCTCCTGGCAGTAGCTTGAATGTTCCTGTTCCAGTACCACTCCCACCATCCACACAGAAAGAGAGTTTCAATCTATTGCATCAAACACCTAAAGAAATAAAGGCATGGATAGTACTGGCATGGTCCTGAGTTGGCATTGGAAAATAGATGTATTTATCTACATGTTCCAAGAGTATGTCAAGAAACTGCTGAAGTATCCTCAGGACAGAAGAGTGAAATATCCAACATGTCCTCAGTTTATCTCTGGAAGGTCCCCATGGCAAAAATGGAGAGTGCTATACATACCCTCATATCCACAGGTACAGGAAGCTGTACACTCCGCCTAGTCCCCATCTATGGCCATAAAAAGTTATTAAAGTCCATATTATGTGTATATCCACTCTAAACCTCTCCAAGATTTCCTGATCATCAGAGTTAAGATGGGCTAACTTTTTTCTACATCTTTGCCATCTTAGCCAAAAACTGCCTCTGGGCTTGCCTATTTTTGGTGTGACTGAGATAAGTAGCTCACAATGGGAGACAGTTAATCTGTCAGCTAACACAAGCATCTGTGTAGTCTGCGAAATAGATGGAAAAGATAGAACTTTGCTTTTATAAGCCCTATGAGCATGGCCCAGATGCGCATCAAAAAGCAACTATGAATCACTCAAAGGTGGGAAAAGCTTCTCATTTGTATATGTCAGTCACAAATGTTTCACACAATTATCATTTACACCTTTCTATTACTTATTTGCATAAGACTTTCTCAGGTGGATTCAAGCTGTGCTGTCTGCGAATCTCACCAAAGTTCTGTTCAGGCACAGCTTGTATAAATACACACAATGCATTAATGTAACAAGTCTGAATACTCGGCATGATGCCCTAACTAATGCCTTCATACACAAGCAACCTAACTAACACTGTTAAGCTTGCTAGAGCGTTCCATCACATTCCATTTATTCCTACAGATATCACTGACAAGATATATGTTGAATTGTTCTTGTTTATAATAAGCTTAGGATATGAGGTTATTGTTTGATAGCATCATTATCTTACATAAAACAGGAAATGCAGAAACATTATTTATAAGAGCATCTGGTTTCAGTGCTTTTTGATCCTTTTGTTAGTAGACATTGGACCACTGCCACTTTAAAAATGTACTGCACAATATCAGGATTATAGTATGTTTCATTTATTTGCACTCTGGAATAAGAGAGGCTTATGCAAGATACTAATTACTGCAATTGTGACTTTTACTTTCACAGAAAAAAAATTATTTACAGCTGGTAAATTTAGTGATCTTAGTAAATGTGTAGATTCTAATGGCAGCAGTCTTCAAAGGTTGACTCTAGTGGCCAGTATGCTGATTTTGTGTGTGTGTGTGTGTGTGTGTGTGTGTGTGTGTGTGTGTGTGTGTGTGTGTGTGTGTGTGTGTATATATATATATATATATATATATATATATATATATATATATATATATATATGAATATGCAGTTCCCATTTAAGTAGGCAACAAGTCACACATACTGGTATCTACTATTGGTTGTTTGTTTGTGATTTTGGATATACCTTAACACAATGGATGGTAACCCTTCTGGGATGGCATACAGCATTGCTAATTCACAGTAAAAGAAATTGATGAATATGTGCCTGGACTCCTGAAGGGACACTTCCACTAGTTGAATGCATCTGATGATGCATTTTATTACTTCCCTGAGACCAGTGGTCACTTATTCATGGTCTGAATTATGTTACCCAATGAGACATGATGGAGCAGGTGATGAAGAATCAGATTAATTGCAGTAACTGGATGCAGAGGAACTCAGAGAAAGGCACAGGCTGTAATGATGCATAGATTAACTCATGCAGACTATGTACTACAGTGCATGGACTGACAACATTGTGGATCAGACATTATTTTACTCACACAGGCCAGGTGAATGGAGTGGGTATAGTCATCATTATTTGCATAGTGGGATTAGGCAGAATGACAGGAGGCAACAAAGCTGTCATATGGGTAAGGGCCACTGGTGGTGATCCTTGTTGCCATTCAGGTAGATTGCAGACTGGGGAGGAGAAGGGATTACATCCTGCTGTGTTGAGGTGGAGCTGTTCAACTCTGTGAAGGTTGTCCAATTCTGCCTTCTGGTACTACAGTATCAGGGCTGGGTGTACTCTCCATGAAGGATGATATGACACTTCAAGATTATGTTTAGGAATTCCAGTGTTACTCCCCAAGTACATAACCCCAAGGATGATTCCAGCTAGGCATGGTGCTTGAGAGCCAACAAGGGGAAAGAGATGGTGTGGAACTGTGTGAACCAGAGTAGCTAGCTTGGTGAAATGTCTTAGATGAAGCCAGAAAAGCATTGTCAGTCATGATCATGAGATGACCATGCCCAGACGTGGAGATTGTCATGGCCAATGATGACAGTTATACAGTCTCTGGAAGAGTGTGTGCCACCTGGGTAAGCCTGGCCCATGGCTATCTGCCATACATCTAGACCCTTGCACAGCAATGACAGTTATGGTACAATGGATGGCATTTACCATGTATCTCATGAATGCAAAAATGGATACCATATTGGCTACCAATGTCCTAAACAAGCATGTTTGCTTGGATTCCTTTTCTTCCATGTCACTCTGCATGTACTCCAGGTTGCCCCATAGTCCATGCATTTGTCCTGCTGTATGCTACATAGCATGCTCACCATCACTGTGATGGTAAATGTAGCATCTGTCTGCGGCTAGATTACACATCTGCTGACTGATGCTAAGTGTGGTCCCTCAGTCAGGTGAAAGATCTACAGTTCTGGTAGCAAAGGCCACCAGCTAGGCGTTTCCTCATAGTCAGTAAATGCACATTGGAGTCAGTGCAGCTGCAGATACCTTCTGTGATGGTGACTCCTGAGCAGTGTAAGTAAGGTTCACAGTGACAAGATGTCGAGCACTGATCAAAGATGATAACAAATGTTTGACATTCTCTTCCACTGTCACCGCCTAAGAAGATGTGTGCATGCCCTCCACAGTTAGCACTGGTGACAATGCAGCTATGTTATCTGACTGGGCTATGTGTACACCACTAACATTATCAGCTACAGGTCCCCTCCTAGCTTCAGTCATGATCAGTCATGAGCCGTCCTGTTGTGCTTGATCCCCCACTAGGACAGCCTGTGAAAGTATAAAGATAACATACCTGTGGCAGTTCTGGATCATATGCCTCAATTCAACCAATATGTAGCACATATACTGGTATAGACTAATTATCTTAATAGCATATTGATATATAAATTCCTTATTATGCAGATAGTTGTTTCTGTAATCTTGATATACACAGAGAAGAAATTTACCTAGGTGTTCTACTGAACAACCACTTCTCTTATGGGTGTCTGTGCAGACATTCAGATATTTTTCACCAGCCCAGATCTAGCGTCTAAGCCACTGCCAAGTATGAATATTTGTTTACTTGCTCCATATAAGGTTAACAGGAACTCTTCAACCACTGTGGGTCACTTCTGTGCTGGTGATCCACCTGTTGAGGTGGACCTGCCACTGCTGATGTCTTTTTTCTTAGCCTTGACATGACGTATCATATCAATGACCCTGACATGATCTGTACTACTGTCCTTTTATGACTGCCCACCAAAATGATGTTCTGAACGACTCCCTGCCACACTTTGTTTTGGAAAGCCTTGTTGGTTTTACATTTTCCCAGGATGCATATGTCATCTGTGTGTATGGCCTGCAGTACCACCTACATTTTCTGGGTTGTAATTTTTTCCAGTCATGCCAATCTCCTCTGCACAAGATAAAACATGTACACTGGTGGGTTATGTATGTCAGGCCTATCTCCAGAGGTCTGAGAAACTGTATAGGCAGCAGGGTACATTTATCATATCTGTTTTTTTACTGTGCATTTTATTCTCTGTGCTTTTTTTCCCCTCATCCTTTAATAGGTCCAGCTGCGGAGAAGAATGTGCCGCAGTGGCAGTCACCTGGGTCTCGTCAGACCAATGCACATGGAACTGAGTAACCTAGTAGTCACCAGACTTTACTCACAACAAGGAGATAAAGGCCATCTGTGACAGGGACCTGAAGTGCACACTTTTGGCTTCTGTTGACACCTCTCATGAGTGTGACAGAGGTTCCTCTTCTGAGAGTTACCTTGTAGGGTTCCTCTTGGTGGGATACTCCCACAATAGAATGATGAAGCAGCTTCTAATTTGGCTGATAAAGTTGCATGACTGCCTATCCCTGACTATTAGGCTACCAGGGACAGAGCCTGCCAATGATGCTAGCCATAGAGGTGACTGATGTGTGGCTGAGTTCTGATGGGCTGGTCAGTCAGGCCACCTGTACTCGCCGTATGCTATGCTCTGGTGTTCTCTCCCTTTTGTGTCATTCCCCTACTGTGGTTGTAGTCCAAACAACCCATCAGAAGGTGTCTGGCATCTGTCTGTCTCCACCCCTCCATTGCTACCCCCACCCTTTTTTGCCCATGCTGCCTCCGTTTGCCCCTGCCTGCATTTTACATTTGTTTTGCCTGCAGTTGCACCCTTCTTTGCTCCCTCTTTATTTGCCCTGCACATTCTTTGCTATGTTCCTTATCTACCTTCTTCTTAAAATATACAATACACACCTGTTCCCCAGCAAAATTTATATCCCCTTTTCTTTTCCCTTCCATCTTTTCTCAAGGGTACCATCGTCTGGGTTCCTCTGCTTACTAGTCCCCTTTTTCTGCCTTATCTAGCTACCCCTTTCCTCCCAATGTATGTAATAAACTAACTTGGCAGTTTGCTGACTGGCCCTGTCTAGCTTGTTTATAGCACCCAAGTTGCTGCTGTGAGGCACTTCTTTGTATGCGTACATGTGCATGGCCTTTGTCACAGCACATTACTTATCTCATCACATAGATAAAGTCATTTTACTGCACTAGCATGGCTGCTCTAATTTACATTGAGGCCCTTTTCTTAGAATACTTGTGATTTGCTGTTGCTCACCCATGCCTAAGCATTAACAGACCACTCTGCACTATGAGATTTTTGATAATTAGAATTACACATTGGCAATGCAAATGGTTTTGAATACCCTTCCATGGTGTTGAGAAACTCCGGACAAACAAACATGGGAGAATCCAGAAATAAAAGACAAAGGAGCAATAAAATATAAACGATTAAATAAATATGTGTATAGATCACATTGCCCACTTCAGTACCTGTTTTCCAAACCATAAAATATGTGCATCGACTCTACATACAATCAGTCACAGAGTAGTCTGGCAGTTAGTGTAGATATTAATCTTCTCATCTACTAATGAGCTGCGCACGGTAGTGATGGATACAGTTCCTTGCACTTCCATGAGCCTGTTGTATGACTCTGAATACACCAGTTAGCAAGGTGGTATCGCTGAGTTCCCCCATGTAAAAGCCTACTTGTGTCCAATGGGCTCATCTAGTTAACAAATGAATAAGAAATTAGACTAGATAGAAGGGGCATCATAAGATGTGTGTGCGTGCGTGTGTGTGCGTGTGTGTGCATGCATGCGTGTGTGCATGTGTGTGTGACATGTGAATGCTTGTATATAATTTGAAAGTTAGATATGAAGGTTTCATTTACATAATTTTCCAGAGAAGCTAAGACATAAGGTCTAAGTTTAAAATAACAAGCTGAAATTGATGGTATAACATTTCAATAATAGAACTCATGACTCGTTTTATACAAAAAGCATATAGTGTGCTAGTTTAATATGACCTGCTTGCTCTTGGAACAATTTCCTAGGGTTATCTTGGATTTATTTTAGTTCTCATTATAATTTTTTCCCTTCGTATTCAACTCATTATTGGGTAATTTTGAATCAGATGTAAGAAGGGACATAAAAATAGCTGAAAATCTGTGATAAAATTTACTCCGTGTATTGTAGCATCCTAATTACTGTACACCGCTGAATGTTTTCCATGAAAATGAGGTGAGTTCTGTTCAGCTGTAGCTTGATTGCTTATTTAGAGCTTATGATTTTCAGCTTGAACTCTCAGCACATTCCCCTGCTGGATGCTTGTCAGTTACAGGTGTTTGTCTCTGGCCTCTCACTATTAACAGCCATTTTCTAAACAAGCATTAATTGCATATTTCATCTAGCATCAACATTTCTGAAAGCCAGAAACTAAATGCACCTGCATTAAACTACAGGTTACAGAGTTAGTGAAATGAAAATGTTCAGGTGGATTTTTAATTAAGGATGGGGGCTCAAACTGCTGCTGTTGTAATGAGTTGAAGAAACTGCTTACTGTAAATGAAGAGATACTGAAAAGCCTTTGCGATTTCAGAAAAATGAAATATTAAGATTTCTTAGGTTTCTTAGGTTATATGGCAAAATATACATGAGAAAACTGTCATGTTTGATACATGGTCATTTTTTTACAAATCTGAGAAACATATTTCTAGAGAGAACTGCAATAATGTAAAAGAACCTGAAAAGCCACATGCAATTCTTTTAACTCCAAATATCTCAGATGGAGCTTTAGGAGCAATTTTGTATGTAGTGGATATGAATCTGTGCTTTTACCAGAGGCACTGAATTTCAAAGGCCACTTAGCAGTTTAAGTTTGGTCATTCACTTTATACATCACTCACCAATGCATTTGACTAAACCGTAAATATTTATAGATGTAAATAACTACAGTAAATACACTGCTGTTATAGATATTAACACGGATCACTTGCTGGGAGATGTTCTCCTGGGAACTCTGTAAACTCTTCACAGAGCTATTACTCAGTTCTCAAGGGCATGGTAGCTGAAGCTGTTTAAAATATTGACCGAAAATAGATTTGCTTTAAAAAGTAAATATATGTCAAACATAGATGCATAATACTAAGGAACATGCCACAGCACACAGAAAATATATAAAACATTATTGAAAACTTGCCGTCAAAGGTAGTATGGATAAGGGGTAAGAATGTCAGCTTACCTACCCTGGAGTTCAATTGTTGTAGAATTAGGTACTCACGTTTAATCCTGGCCAGAACACTCGCTCATCTAGTCTGTTTATCTCTGAAAATGGATAGCCGATTACTCCAGATGGAATGAGATGCTATGTCTTGGCTGGGTTGCTCTGAGTGATCAAAAGGAAGTGAATTTAAAGTCCATACTTCAACTTATGTAAAATATCCATGTAAAAATATATATAAATATACACAGATAGACAGATAGATATACCTACACACACACACACACACACACACACACACACACACACACACACACACACACACACACACTCATATATTATATTATATTATATTATGTTATATTATATTATATTATATTGAAAATAGCTGCTATTAAAACAACGTTCTATACAATCCACTTAAATCAACCAAACTCAGTGTTCTGCTTTATATACTCACTTGACAGGAGACTTTTTTCTCATTTTTTTATAGTTACATTTTATATATGTATATATATATATATATATATATATATATATATATATATATATATATATATATATATATATATATATACATTTTGCCCTTGCTAATAAAGCAAGACCACAAGTGCCAAGACTGTCTTTCTGTAAACAATAAAGCTTGTCATTGTTGGATGGTAAACTCATAATTCTGCTGAAGTGCATATACATGGATCTATGCACTAGCATGAGGCTACCTCTGTTAATCATTTAGTTACAGTTAGACTGTATATGTTCTGCACTAAATTACTAACTTGCATATCCATATTTGAAATACATATTCAGTTCAGACTATTAACAAGTTTACTGAGTTAAAAAATCATAACTTTGCAAGTTAATTGTGATAATGAAATACTTTTTTTAATATATCATTTAAGAAAAAAATAAGCCACTTCCAATGCACAGCAGGAAGGTTAATCCCAGGGTAGCCCACATTCAACATGAAATAAAGGTATCCACTAAATGTATGCCAAGAATCATGGATGTATCAGGATTTGCTTTGAACATAGCCTGGAGCTTTATGTCTGTAGTGAAGCAATATAAATGCTGTCAGCTGCATTAGAGTCAAGTGCAGCCCCAGCAGGCAGTCAGAAAGCTAACGTTGGTATTCTGAGAGAGCATTCTGTCCAGGAGCTTTTCTAGCCTTTTTCTTTGCAGTTAGGCCTGCAGTGATCTAGATGAAGAATGAAGGAAAAGCTTACTGATCTATAATAGCAGAGGATACATAGCAGATGCCCTCTCAGCATGTTCTGTATGTGTCTGATATTTTCTGTGGCACATTTAATCACTTACTTCCTTTTCTGTTTAATATTTTATAACTTAATGGTGCTTCTGTAACCAGGTACCAAGAATAGCACAACCTGGGATGCAAAAAAATGTTGAACATTTTTATTGTTGTTTACTTTGAGATACTAAAAATGAAACCATCAAACATTTAAGAAATATTAACTCGAATCCCTTCAGTAAAGAGCTTCTGTTTGATAAAATCCTTCTTTTTAACTGTTTATATCCTTTAAGCCATTTTACAAACAGAAGTGCTTGCATGATTAGAGCCTGGTATGTTTTAGAGCCTGAATAATATATATCAGTTTAATACTGATGATGAGAGAAGACCTTTGAGAGTAGAAAATCTTATTTTTCTAAGGAGAAAAGTTTGTGTACAGCAAAACTAATTAGTAATTTGGGGGCCATACATAGATAAGCAGCCAAGCCAGGTATGGAAATAAGGTACACAAGGAAAGCTGGTGGTTGAATGTAGAAGTCCAGGAAGTCATTAAAAGAAAGAAGGTGTGGAAGAAAAAATGTGAGATAGAAAATACGGACCAGGCTAGAAAGGAATACTGGTTGATTAACAAAGAAGTTAAGAGGAATACTGGTTGATTAACAAAGAAGTTAAGAGAACAGTTCTAATAGCAAAGAACAAGGCATCAGAGGCATTCAACCAGCTTCTGGAAAATAAGTCAGTAGATGGCACAAAGAAACTATATCAGGTTCCAAGGCAAAGACAGACATATAAAGGAGATAGTCAGACACCCTTCACAAAAGATTCCAGCAACAACCTGCTCACCAGTCCACAGAACATCAAAGGCAGATAAAAGGAGTACTTCCAGCAATTCCTGAATGAAGAAAACCCCACAGGAGCTTTACTACCCCAGACACAGCATACGGTAAGAGAAAAGAAGGAGGACACCCTAGAAGATATAAGAATAGCACTAAGGAAAATGAAATCAGGGAAAGCAGCATGCTCACATAAGCTCACAGCAAACATGAAAATGATGCTGGGTGTGATGTGGGAGAAATGGATCTTGAGGATAGTCATAGCAGTGCGGAGAAAAGGCATAGCCCAGATGACTGGAGAATAAGCATACTCATGCTAGTGTACGAACAAAGAGAACATCCACAACTGTGGGCAGTACAGAGGCATCAAATTCCTGTCACATTGCATACAAGTTCTGAAAAGGGTGATTGATAAACAAATATGCAAAGTAGAAGAAAGTATAAATAGAGATGAGCAGTTTGCATTCAGATCAGGATGCAGCACATCTGACCTGATGTTTGCAGTGACACAGATAGCTGAGAAGAAGATAGAGATTAGGAAAGAGTCCAAATGGGCATTTCTAGACCTGGAGAAAGCATTCAACAATGTCCCATGAAAGCTAAATTGGGCAGTCCTTTGGTGGTTTAAAGTTCAAGAAACATTGTTAGAACTAGTGCAGCTACGTACAAGGACCCAATGACTCAAGTATGAACAGTGTTTCATCTCACAGAGATGCTCCTAGTGGGACTGGGTGTGCATCAGGGTTCACCTCTTAGCCCACTGCTATTAATACTGATGATGGACTGTATTAGTAAACAGATCAGAGGGGACAGATCAACAAAGTTGCTGAATGCAAACAATGTGGCATTACAGTTAGACTCTGAGCAAGAACGTCAGCAAATGATAGGACTGGAATTGAGATTAACAACTTCAAGTACCTGGCAAGGGTGGTAGAGAAGAAGGAACGTCTGAATGAGGAGGTCAAAGCTAGAATCAGAGAGGCTGCAGACAACTGGCACAGAGTGTCACGGGTGGTATATGACAGAAGAATGCCAAAGAACCTGAAAAGTAAGGTGTACAAAGCAGTGTTGTGACTGGAACTACTGTATGGTGCAGAAAGCAGGGCAGTAATGTCAGAGCAGTTGAGGAAGCTAGAGGTGATGGATATGAGGTACCTGGGAAAGTGGATGGGTGGTATGATGCACACTGTGGGACAGATGATGAAGAAATGAGGACATAAGAGTAGAAGCCAAAGTATCTCCAATTGCAGAAAAGATCAAAAAGAACAAAGTACGGTGGTTCAGTAACATGTGACGAAAATCAGAAGAAAATCTGGTGAAGAGGTTTTAGGAAGAAGGCAAGAGGAAATAAGAGTAACCAGCAAAGAGGCATTTGGGTTGTGTGAGAGAAGACATGGTTCAGTCAGGCATGAGTGTTGAAGAAGGCAGGAGAGTTGCATTAAATGGAGTTAAATGGCAACAGTTGACATGACCCCCCAACCCCATATAGACAATGGAGAAAAGGGGGTTGATGATGATGATGATGAAAAATTCATGCTATTGGTCAGAAAAGGCATAGTTGTCCAACAAGCCTTAGTGAAATTGCTGTCCCTGCTTCACCTTTTAATTATTCTTTCATAGACACATTGCTTTCCAGTGGAATACCACAACCAAGTGATCTTCTCACTGTCAAATAGTCCCAGACTTACACATCTGCAGTGTTTACTTTGGTTGGTGAAAGGCCACATCAAGATGTTTACATACTGGGATAGTTTTAACAAAAATAAATCAAGAATATTAGTTCTTATGCACACTGTGTTACGTGTGCTACTTTTAATAAAAAGAAATTGGACAAGATAGCTAACATTTGGTAATCTTCAGTGAGCACTAGAATTTGCAGGATATTATTTCTTGTACTCCTACTACTAGGCCTAGTTCTGTGAATAAATATTATTGAAAAGGGGGAATAAAACACTTTGAAAGTATAAATCTAAGTGAAATGAAGAACATAAGTCTCACAAAAACCTAAGGAAAAAGGCTTTAATCAATATAAATACTCAACATTTTGAAGGAACATGCTGCACTCCCTCATTAGATGCTAGAGTAACAGTTCATTTACCTATCACTTGGGGTCAAACTTCCTCAGGTTCTCCTCCTTTCCTAGAAGCTAATATTTTTTCAAGCAATTTCTAGTGAGAGGCAGTTTTGGGAAAGCTTGTTTCAGTTCAAGAAAATTAAGTAAACAAACAAATAAGCAAAGTAAACAAAAGCATAAAGAAGCATATGCTCCCTAAAAGAATACTTTACAAAATGTTAGACCTGATCCTGTGCCACTTCTGACTGAACTTACTCACTATACTTCACTAACCCCCTTCAACCTAAATCACACTTCACAACCCTCTCCAGTCTCCTACTCCACTCCCTTTTTTTCCACTACCTTACATTATCCACTTCATCTCTGCAGACCTTTTCTCTACCTCTTTCTCATTCTTCCCTACTCACCTGAGCTACCTAAAGGCACCCTGCCTTGCACTCTTCATATAATCTCCTTCTCTCCATCCTTCTTCCTTCTATAACCATAATATGAACACCATCTGTCATTCTAAGCCATCACTGAATTTACCTCACTGTCTCTAATCATTTAATCTCTTATATCTCTTTAAATATCTTACTAGAATTGTCGCAGGTCTCATCTATCACATACTAATCTATGCTGGATGGTGCAGTGATGTAGCAGTTAGCTCTGTCACCTCACAGCAAGAGGTTTTCTGGTTCAAATCTCAGCTAAGGTGCCTTCTGTCTCGAGTCTGCATGTCCTCCCTGTGTTTGTGGGGGTTTCCTCCAGGTGCTCCAGTTTCCTCCCACATTACAAAGACATGTGCATCTGGAATGTTTTGCCCTGGGCCTCTGCTGAAAATTGCCTTGTTCCAAGTTGGACTTTCCCGTTAAACAAATATTAAATAAATGTAACAAATAATATGGCTATTGAGTTTTTCCTCACATATTTTCTCCAGTTCATGTTATATTTTTCATTGCACTGTACTATGAAGCATATGTTCTGTGTTTTTCTCTTTACAACATTTTTCACTCTTGTGTTTTGTAGTGTACCATGATACTTGATTTAAAATATCTGCATTTGATTGTGAAAGATTGCGACTGTGGAGCTTTTTTCCCCTGTCCTCCAATGAAAATGGGCAAGTTCTGGGCCAGTCAGACTTTCCCAGTAAACAAATGCTAAATAAATAAATAAATAAGATTTTAAACTAGTAGAAATAAAATCTTCCTCATCATATGTCAGCCCCTAGATGCCTTGTTTCCACAATTATTACCACTCTGGAAACTGATGTTGTCTCTTCAGGTCCCTCTTCTTCTACATGCCTTGCTATTATGGAGGATATATGCAGAGACCACATATCAGACTGAAAGATGTGTGTCTACCTGTGATTAAGGGGAAGTTGTACTGACCCCTATATAGGTGATTGCTTGATTCAAGAAGAACCCCTGGAGGCCTTTCACTCTGATATTCACCCTACTCTCCTGTGATTTCAGTACTCACATGTAGTCATAAATACACATAAGTCAGAAGAAGTGCCCTGTCAAACAACATTTTCTGTACAGCAATATTTGCATCACATCATTTTCTACACATCACATCACAAAGCTGTTTACAATATTATTTACATGACATATATTTTTGACACTTCATAGGGTAGGACTTAGTAACCTCTTGAAAGTTGGGACCCAGTAAAGCAGGTCCTGAAAGAATGGTGATTGAATGGCTGAAAAAACAGACTTGCATATACAAACTCCAAAGTGGCCATTTCTCAGCATATTCCCTTTTCACCTGAGGTATGATGATCTCAAAGTTGGTATATATGAGATTGTGGCGTGCAGGGGGGCTTGCCCACTGGAAAAAAAAGAATTTTATATGAAATGAGTGAAGCTCGGTATTTACTCTTCTCCTGGATTTTCAGTCTTTTTTTTCCAGCTTGTCAGCACACGGCATTTTGAGTGCCGACATTTCAATAGAGAGCAGTAAGACTCACTTTGCTTTGTGACATTGTTCCCCTCCCAGCATGAAACTGTCAGTTTCAGGCCTACATAATGGGTTGAGAGCCATGCAGAAGCCATCTGCATTGTTGTGGATCAGGAGTGACTGATGCCTGACAGTGATCTTGAAAGGATGTAATAAACATGTCCATCAGGAAGGCTTAGAATTCCTATCCAGTTGATTGTTTGGCTACATTAGAGAAACATGGACTGTGACCAATACAATGTCCCTGTTGAGAAGTATTAAGTGACAACAGCCCCCTCTTGATCTCTAAGCATTCTCCCTGGAGGGCGGGGTGCCTGGTCTCAGCTCTGCTCTGCTTATGGATACAGGGTGCTCTTCTCCCTGGAAATGAAGTGAAAACACAGTCCCTAGTCCAACCTGTGCTACTTTACCATAAACTATAAAAGCTTTACTGCAATTTGGGTTTGCTAAAACAGGGGTTCTTAAATAAATAACTATCTGCCTGTTGTGTCTATTTTATGTAAAGGGGCATCATCTTCATTATCAAATCTGTAAGATGACATGCTATATATGCAAAATGGAATAAACATTTTTGATAGTACCCAGGTAACCCAGACAATGTCCTCATTTGCCAATTAGTTCCTTGAAAATCTTAATAAATATCTACCTATTTATTTAAAATGTGTTAACTTAGATCACAAGTGACCGATTTCAGTCTTAGCCTGGGCATACAAAGAAAGTCAGAATTACATCTGATGAGCGTTATCAAGAGTATAAGGAAAATGTACATCTGCAGAATACCATTACAGTTAGCAGCAATGTAAGCAGTATATATATAATTATAATATGCATTATTTACAATAAATTAAGACAAATCTCACTAAAAACTCAAGTTTTCAGTGGGATAATTACAGATGTGTATTAAGTGCGAATGATAGGATAGTTCAGTGGAGTGAAGGATGTTAGAGTTTGTGAGTAGGAGGAAGGAGAAGCTATGTTGAACAAAATATTTTGTGAATGATAAGAGTGCATTGGAGAAAGAGAAAGTGCCATACGAGGCTAAGTAACAATATTACTAATAGCAGACAGAGGAAGTGATGTTGTTTGGGTTAGGTGACATGGTTGGATGACAGCCAAATACATTTGGCTTATGAGAGGCAGTGGGCCTTTATATAAGTTCTTAATTTTGGGTAGGATAAGGTATCTTTTATTTCTGAGGGAATCATTTTCCAGAGGTTTTGACCTACTATGGAGAAACAGTGATCTGTAAAATGGAGTTTACACACAAATAGACACACACACACACACACACACACACACACACACACACACACACACACACACACACACACACTCACTTACAGATGCACAATCACAGATATGCATGTACGCAGCTAGACTGCATGTGGGTGTGTGTATGTAAATGTAAATGCGTGCATGTCTGTCACTGTGCCTGTGTTTGTGTGTGTGTGTGCGCGTGTGTACGTGTGTGCATGTATGTGCGCGCATGTGTGTGCGTGCGTGTGTGTGTGTGTGTGTGTGTGTGTGTGTGTGTGTGTGTGTGTGTGTGCGCATGTGCGCGTGTGTGCGTGTGTGTGTGTGTGTGTGTGGTTATATTTGCAGCTCCACTACATTAAGAATGCAGCAGCAACAGATTTCAGGAAATGCACTGTGATTCACAGATCATTACATATTGCAGAGTCCCAGCTTTTTTGTATCTCATTACACCCATGTACTACTTGGGCCTTAACACTTGTCTGTAGAACAATGATCACTATCTTCCAGGCCTTCATAAAATACTTGGTTTGACTCTATAATATTGTAGCTGTGTGGCCAAAGTGCACTGGACCACTTTTAGCATGTATGGATGTAGTGTCAATATGAGTAGATGCACTGTCATGGAGTATGAAAAGATATAAATGTGCTCTGTATTACTACTGATGGGTTTCTCAACCATACTATGCATCAGTGGTGTGATACAGATGTGTATCTGTATGTGTGGAATATTTTGGAGGGGATGCGTTTGTAATGGGGTGACACTACTCTTAAACAAGTACCGTTTCTGACTGCACTACAGTGGCAGGGGGGTAGACTACATTGCAGATCAGTTTCCACTGGAGACTTTGGCACCCAGTCAGTGTATCTCTAAACTGTATAGGTGTTATGATGTATGCTCCATCGCCCATGTACATGCAGCTCCCCCATCATTTACTCATGGTAGTATAACTATCCTGAAACCCATTTTGATGTTTTTATGACTCAGTCTAGTACATAAACAGTCCTTATTTCTGCACACTTGCCCTACACGCCTGTCCTTAGTTCATCCATTTTTAGGAGAAGTCATTGCTGTGTATGTAAACTGCAACCATTAGATCAATTATTTAAATGTTGTCAGTAGCAGTGAAGAAATAAAAGATTATTAAAAGTACAGGTGACAAAATATGTCAATGATGACAGTTGTTGTGTCTTTCGGCTTTTCCTGGTTAGGGGTCGCCACAGCGGAATTCCGATCCGCTAATGATTGGCAGTTGATTTTTACGTGCTGAGTTGCCAGCCCTAACACACAACCTTCAACGAAGGTACGCCCATTCACGCATGTCTCCACGCAGAACACGCTCTAGCTGAGAGTCGAACCGGACAGCGTCTTACTGTGAGGTGACAGCGCTACCGCAGCACCATCACCACTATACCATACTGAATTCATTATGTGGTGAACTGAAAAAGCAGCCTGTTTGAATATTTTGAAAGGCAAGTGCTAGACTTTGAATTTGTGAGTGATGTTTGAATTAGTGGGTGATGTAAATCATCAGCTCTGCAATAAAACTAATAGTTTTACCTTTCTAGCCAAGATTCCAAAAAAGAAAGAAAAAGTTATGCTTCATCACAAAGGATAACTTGTAGTTAAACCAGTAAAGGACGTCCAACTGCAGTGCAAAGAAGCAACAGTCAATGCCAAATATTTGCTCTGCAGAGATAATAAACTGCTGAGCTGTTGATGAGTAAAAATGAAGACAGTAATCTTTCAGTTCAGTCAAAATATTATGTTGCTTGAAATGCATGCACAGTTGTCTCTTCTGTCTGTTCCTTTAGCTGAGATATTAAAACAATAAATAGTTTAATTAAAATAGTTTACATGATGTGGCTTTTTGGTGAGTCAATGACTACAGAAGACTGTTGAAATATGAACTGTTGATGCAGTGGGAGAAAATGAGGATGAATGGAATGAGAGATTGAATTTAATGTTAAAAGGCATCTGTACATGTACATAATACAAGAAACAAGGAGAACAGATCGCCATCAAAGATCTACTGGATGATATGGATGTAAACATATTACAGACATGGTATTAAGAATGAGGTACTGAACATCCTGCCTGATAAATGTGAGTGTTAAAAATAACCTGAATGTTAGGTAAGATATAAGTTTCCAATTCCTTTTGGTAATCTATTTATGTTGAAAATATCTTTTTGGCCTGCAGGAGTATGTCACTGAAGTATATTGCTGGGTCTTTTAGTTTATCTATCTTAATTAGAGCGAATGAAGTTGGTATGTTAACATTCTTGTTTGCATGGGCTTTCTGTTTGCCTCTTAGTAAGTAATGACATAAGATATGGGGAGGTCCATCCCTAAAAACTGCATTATTTAGACTTTACTATAATATGGAATTAACCCTTTTTAAAATAGAGTTTTTTTCTGAGATGAATAACTTTGAAAAGGGGCTATCCTTAAGAAAGAGCTATTTTATGATAAGCAGTTGTAGTATATTTGTTTAGGAAAGATCATTGGACTTAAGATCTAGTATAGAATAATGTGCATAAAAATATCTCTCAGACAACAATAGTTAAGTAACTGTATTACATTTGTTAAAGTGAGGCAATTAAACAAGGTGCAATATTATATCTCAAGTTATATAGCACAGACTACATAAAATACAAAAAGACTATAAATAAAATATTGGCAGAAAAAAAATGCCACAGCAATGGAAGACCTTGATTGTGTAAATGGGGATTTATTAGTTAATACAAGACATTATATTAGGTCATAGATGTTGAAGAACATGAATTACACACTAGAATTGCAGTTTAACTATAAAATAGTTGTTCAGCTTCTATCTATACAGCAGTGCTGTGTTAGTCTTAATATTAATGTAGTACACAGAACAAGTGCTCATAATTCAGCAAAAGTGCAACTTTGCTAAGAGTCTTTCTGACTTAACAGCCATGATCCATATAGATCTTTTGTATTTCAAAGCTAGGCTAGAGTACAGTCATATATTTAAAGTGCAGCTGTGTCAAGTAAGGTGTTGCAGACTGGCACAGAGGTAGATTGCAGAGGAATTTACATGTGGCATTACAGAAAGATAGATGCATAATGGCAAGTTTATACAAGCAAGTAGTTTATATTAGGAGAAAGTTATTTCCTTTTTCATTTTATTAATGTAATGCTCTTACTACAACTGTAAATTAATGGAAATTGTTTCATTGCGTATTAGAGGTATATGTGGCAAAAATGCTTTGACTATAAGGAGAGGGGAGCTATTTTAGGGTTATATAATCATCATCCACTGAATGCTGATAAAGGTAGTGCTCTAATTGAAGCTATCAGGTACAGATGTTTGCTGCACCCTATATATGTTCAGACCATCCAATTAAGAGACTATATTTATCATGTTGGATTGATCTTATCAGAATGAAATCTAGCTATTAGAATATTTAGAAAGACTGTCACTGAAAACTGCATTTTCATTGAGATGATCAGGTAAATATTGCTGGAATTAAAATAGTATAGGAACAAAAATATACATCTAAATCTATATAGATATAGACATATACTATGGCTTAAACTTTGTGGAAGAATCTGTTTTCGGCTTGTTGGGTTTTGAAGTTCCCCATTGTGTTACATAAATCCTGATTGGATTAATTGATCAGTTTTGCATGGTTTTCTATTGTTTATTCGAATGGAAAAACATTTTCCGTTCAAATAAACGAATGGTAATACCGAAAGTAAAAAAAAACTATTTTCACAATGTCGAACCAAATGCTCGACGCATTTGACGCAACATTGTTGTCAAAACCATCACATCATAGCCATATAGGAGCTGATGTAAATCAAACTCCTATAAAGCTATCACATTTTTGCAGGGGGGCAAGCCCCCCTGCACCCCCATGTGGGTGGCTGCGCCATCACACCCCCCTACTTATATATTCTAACTCTGAGATCGCACTACAGTGGGGATGTGGATGAATTTCCACTCCCCACTGTACCGCGATCTCCTTGCAGATAGTTGATTTACACTTATGCGAATGCAGTTGTGCATTTGCATAAGTGGAGTTGACTATATGGTGCAAAACCGTTTGTGCATTCGACATTCTGTTTTTCGGCACATTGCAGCCGACAGAATGTTGTTCGCACAAACAATAGTAAACAGTAAATAGTAAACCTATTTGCATATACAGCTGAAATGCTGTTAAGAAATCATTTGATGAACTTATATGCTGGGTTTTGGAAAAGCATCCCACCATGGGCGTAAACTGCTGTAGTATCAATGCTAGCTTTTTATGATTGTGAAAAAAAAGATGCAATTCAGATACAGATCAGCTAAGATTTATGTCTCTGAATTGTGTTGTGCTACCCTTAGTGCTAATCAACAATTTGCTCCGGTAATCACTACGGGCAGTCCATGCATTATGTTTGTGCAGACACATCCCTCCTCATCTCCTCTTCTACCACATGCAGGCATTGAAACAAACACATACACACACACACACACACACACACACACACACACACACACACACACACACACACACACACACAGATGTGCCTGATTTGATAGAACATCCCTGATTTTGCCTCTTATGTTTATTGTGTCCCTATCATGGACAAATACAGTCATGGGTTTATAGGTTAATGGGTGCTTACTAGGCTATTTACCTGTGAGGATCTTTAAAAGGCAAGCCGTGGATTCCCATGAAATGTTTAGCCCTTGTAATTTAAGTGTGGATAACCCAGAGCATATTTGTTTGGCTGACCTTCAGCATGAATTCAAGCAGCAGAATTCAGGACAAATGCATTAAAACCTGGGGTGAACTTGTGGTTACCCTTCCATTCATTCAGATTAAGTTTGTATAGTGCAAGGGAAGTACTTTCCTTTATGTGGAGAAAAAGACAAGTATAATTAAGTGGTATTCTCTGTGATAAACACCTGTCCCTCCAACATGTTCTATTTATATCGTAGAAGAGATTAAGATCTCCTGAGCAAGTTTTTATGCCATCATTGGACTTGTGCATGTACAGTGGATATGAGAGGATAGGATCTGTTGAGGCTCTGTATACAAAATGTAGGTCACACTTCGGTAGCCCATATTATACCAAGAAGAGGGGCAAAGCTGTAAGATGCTCAGTGCAGTTGTTATAATTTAGCCTCTTGATTTTCTTGGTGAGAAAGCACTGAGGTTATTCAAGTTGTGTCAAGTCAGTTAAGTTCAGGTTGGCAGTCAATAATGCTGTATATTAGTGTTTTATGCTTCATATTGTTCATTTTAAGCTTTTTGCCACAAAATCTGCTGATTTATTAACATTTTAATATCGCAAAAGTGTACTGGTGCCCCCTTCCATATTACAGCATTTACTTGCTAGTCTAGTTAGAAGTGATAGGTATGGAAATTCACCATACACTCACACTCACACACAAACATACAAACACTTCTTATTGTACACCAGGCATAGATGGGTCTATATCCCGGCATCGAAAAGGCCTTTCATCAAACAGCCTTAAAATCAAAAATGCCATTAATAAAAGTCACTCACTCCATGCTAAATATATATACTGACTCTGAGATCACAGTACAGCGAGGATAGGGCAAAGTTTCTGATCTTCACTGTATTGCAATCTCACAAAAGTGACTTCTATTAACTGCATTTTCGATTTTAAAGCTGTTTGATGAAAGGCCTTTTCGATGCAGTGTTATAGACCACGACAGATATGCGCATACTTTGCTACAGACCTACACACTTAACACACACACACAAATACACACACACACACACACACACACACACACACACACACACATACACACACACACACACACACACACACACACACACACACACACACACACACACACACACACACACACACACACACGCTCCTGAGACCACACATGCCATGACAGATATGTGCATACTTTGCTACAAACATACCTACACACTAACACACACACATCCACTATTACCTCTCTGCTAAACTCCTCTACATTTATATGTCACATAATCTGTATCATAGAAAGCTAAGGCTGAATACAGCCTATTGGCTCTGTTAATTAACCTGGCTTGCCATGTTAATCTGCACAGATAAGTGATTCTCGGAATTGCTTGGCTATATAAATCCATCATTGCAGGCATTTTCATGGAAAGTACAGATAGTTATCATAAAGTCCTCCCCCCAAAAATGGCTCACTAGCAAAGTTGTAGCCTGTGGGGAGAAAAAATGGGAAGGTCTACACTCAGCAGAAAAATGGCTAGGCTTACAACTGGTGGTAGCACTTTCTAAGTCCCAGGGATAATTAAATGATATATTTTAAGACTTAATATTATCGGAAAGTATATGATAAAAATGGTGAACAGAAATTAAAATAGAAAGGGGAAAAAGACAAAAATATGAACACAGTTGTTTCAGGCTTTTCGAGCTCTTAACAAGTAGTGTAAAAACTGTGCCCAGTAACCCAGCAAAGAGAATAACATATATTATATGATCTCTTTCGTCAAATATTTTATGATGTCTATGATTAATACAGTATATTTTATCCTTGTATAAAGTAGAATGAATTAGTATGAGTTATGAACATTTTGAAGATGTATAGGAAACAGTGCTTATATAGAAAGAAGAAAGGCTATGTTTAGTAATAGATCCTAAGTCATACAACTTTGTAGTAAATGCTGTGCCTATTAACATTATAATAATATGATATTCAGCAGAAATTTTGCATTCAATTATCACATATGATTTTCTCCATTTTAATGGATTATATAGTATATAAAGCATGTTTAAAAGTACAATATTTGACTAAAGATTGATAATATTCTGTTTTATGCATTCTGAAGCTCTCACTGAAATATTAACACCTAAACAAGAAAAAAGAAAGCATAGTTGAATCAATTAGAATACAATATGTGAAAGAAGATCTTGATACTGATGACACAAGTTGAACACTTAAAAGACATATGGATTTTTCTGGAAAATACCAAATCAGATTTGTTTAATACTGCCGAATAATGTGTTGTGTTTTCATAAATAAGTCTGAAAGTCTAATATAGTGTTCAGACCAGAACACTGTTTAGAAACACTGACTCCAAGAATACAAGGTTATAGATATTTGAGTTTGCCCAGATATCTGAATTATTGTTAAATTACTACGATGTTGGTGTTTCTCATATTGTTATGGGTGGCTTTTTCTAAATTATGAGGATGTGTTGTGTGACAAAGTTCTTTCTTATATTAGTCCTAAAACCTTATATGCTGCAGTTCAGATTGCTATGACTATGAGTCATAGACGAATTGAATACATCCAGATTTAATGATACCTTGAGGGCTTCATTGTGCATTGTTGTATATGTCAGGATTAAGGTATCTCAAAATAACTATAATGTATGGAATGAAGATCTAACTTTTTACACCTTTCCATATATATAACAATTTCCCCACAAGTGTGATTTTCTTCATACATTTTCACTGGACTGACTATAACCATGTAAGTTGCCTTGTAATATAAATGCAAAATTAATTATTATATTTCAAAACTGGCATATGTCAGTTTTAAATAGACTAGTCACACGGTCTATGCCTCTTGTTAAAAAAAAAACCCAAAAAAACCCCAAAAACAAACATTTTTAACAGCAAGTTCAGGATTGTCTAGATTTGTAGAAAGTTAACATTGATTTGTTATTGTCATCCCTAAATGTCTGTATTGTGTCACAGATCCAATTTGATTGGTTTCATCATTGGTGGTTTACTGAAAATATTAACTTGCATTTATTTATACTAAAATGAATGTCCTGTTCTGATACTTAACTACTGATATTGCAAGGTATTTATTTGTTATTTGAAAGTGTTATTCACAGGATATGATAAAATCAACTTTACCACCGTCAGCCTATTGACTGTACTTTAATGACATGACATCTATTTTTACTGACAGTAAATTCTTTAGTTTCCTGTGGGAGTTTATATAAACATTTAAATCCTTTTTAATTACTGAACTTGCCAGTTTATTTTGTGTTCTATTTTGTGTTCTACTTTTTCTTAGTAAAGTTTATGTTTCAATTCCTCTGAGACTTTATTGAGTTTATTTGTTGTACTCCTAGTCAGATATTTTGAATAACATTTACAGGTTCCTTCTTTCTTTTTATAAAGTTTTATTAATTTAGATCACCACTTTGGGAAGTTCTTACTTTTTAACTGTGGTGCATTTAACCACTGCTGTTCTTTCTACAGTGTCTTTGAATAACTTCTCCAATGTTTCATATCTTTCACCTGGATTCATATCTTTTAGACCATTTTCTATTAGCTGTACCTTTTGTGAGTATGACGTGAATGTGAGAGCTTTGTCTTCAGTTTGAATTTTATAGCACCGAGGTCCAATAACCCTAGAGGTCCATTTACTTTAATATCACTAACTAGTTTCTCTGACTTAACTGCAACCAGATTGAACAGATTTTTACCTCTTGTGTTGTCTTCAAGTAGTGATGTAAATTTATGGAAAGTTATGACATCCAGAAAAGACTGAGCAAAATAAGAGCCTTCTGTTCTAAGGCAGCATTTGATTTTAGAACAATTAATGACCCCATCTAATACACCCTTGGAAATTTCAAGCAACATGTCCAAACATTTAATAAATTTGTCATGTTCAGTGGATTTCATATTCAGTGTTCTATAACACAAAATTAAACAAATATTTTGTTAGTTATCTACCACCATGATTTCTATGATGTTTTCTAATAAGGGTAACATTAGATTGTATCCTACCTTTTACAACAAAAATTATTCCACCACTTCTGTTATTTCCATGTACACAATTTTGTCTTTATTAATCCAAGATTTCACTTTATCTAAGATACCAGTTTTCTCAAGAGCAGCTATGAAACACAGATCAGTGCAGTTGTTTCCAATTTGTAGTCAAAATATTCCTCTGATTTTCCTTGTGGTTACATGCATACTTTTATTCTTTCTTTTCTCAATATTTCTAACTTTCCTTTTTGCTCTCTCCCCTATTACTAGTATGTTTAATGTCATTAAATAAATCTATGGTGGCTCTTTTAATTCTTGCACAGCTATCTACTTCTTCATTCCAGTTTGCCACATACTGTGAGACTGTTAGTAATGATTTAATATTATCATATTCACAATTAGGTTCATAGGTTCATGGGTTGGTACTAGGCTATCAGCCCTAGGGCCTATACAAGCCTAGCCATAACAATTCCCTGGCTATTCTTCCGACACTATTTACTTCCCTGGACCCCTGTCTAACAGGGTGACTGACGTGATCCCAGGGGTGAATTTCCTTTCTCCCATCCAATCGTCAAGGTTCCTTTTGAAGAGGGCCAAAGAGGCACTCTGCTTGACATGTATGGGCAATCTATTCCAGAGTCTGGGGAGTCTCTGGGTCAGGAATAGATTCATCCAGCTTTTTACCTTCTAAAATAGTAACCAGTTCTTTTATTTTATGTAAATTTCACAGAAGTTGCATTCCAATAAGGATTTGTTACTCAGAAGTTCCTCTAAATGATGTTTATTGTCTTCATGTTACTAATATGTGTAGTAATATGTTTGGAGTATGAAGTGTTCTTAGCACTATGCAAAGAGTTTTTCTTTAAAGTTATACTAAGATACATTTCTTGCTTGTGTCACATGGTATCTTTCTCAAAGAAGCTTAACAGTAGTTCTTTGTTGCTATGTACCAACGAGTATGGATTTGCCTTGATTCTGTGGACTGCATATCCTCATGAGGATCAATTTTGGGCGATAATGTAGTGTACTTGCTCACCTTCAGTTCTGCGCAGGAGTGGGTGTGGCTCCGGTGATTGGCGTGAAAAGTTGCATACGAAATGAGGCATGATTGACATGCCATTCATATCCTTTCAATGTGGAACTTCGAGGAACGAGGGCTTGAGGATGTGGGTACCTGCTGCATTTAACTCTCACTCGTGGAGACTTATAAAGTAACACAATTATATGTTACCTTGCATTACTGCTCCTTATCTGTGCCTTATTTTGCTCTGCATAGAAAGCAACATCTTAATTTCCAAAATCACAGACAAATCTAGAAATAAATCACGGACAAATGGGGGACACCTTTTTAAAAATATTATTACTATTAACTGTAGTTGTAGAACAAGAGAATGTGAAACTGTACACCTTTAGTTATTGTCATTACTTGTTAAGCATAACCCTCCACCTTTTCTACCCAAATCGCCAATGTTATGAGGAACTGGGAAATATATTTCTGAACAATGCAAAACCATTGCTGTCTGTTCAGTACACAGCATTCACCATTTCAGACTAAGCAATATTTTGGACCACAATAAGTAAGGCTTCTAACAACTGCAAGTAAATTAATTCAACCTAAATATACAGATCTAAATATGATTACAGGCATACTTTCTCTGTTTTTAAAACCTGCTGTCATTTCATGTTTGGCATATAAAAAAATTGTGGCATCGTACAGTTGGGAAATAATAAATATTCATTCACACTGGATGAATATTGAATAATTCCAACTGACATACAACAACGGGGGAGAGTTTTGGGCAGTGCTTGCTACTGTGCATCTGGTGAGCCAGTACACTACACTATCGCCCAATTTGGATCAGTTGTAAATCGAGGAAAAAGTCCCAAGATGACCCAAATAAGTACCTGATTGTTTTCTTGCCCCTAGCAGTGGGGAAAAAAAGGAAATAAAATGAAAGCAAAATCTGGTGTTCCACAACACAGGAGGCCACAAGAGTATCACACACACACACACACACACACACACACACACACACACACACACACACACACACACACACACACACACACACACACTAATTTACTTTTGCAAGCTTCTGATCAAATATAACACTCATGGGCACTTGCAGAGTGTTTCCTTAAATAGGAGAAAAAAGTCCTAGGATGATCCAAATGAGTGCCTTATAGTTTTTACACAATCAAACACGAAAAAAATAAAATAAAAAATGTAAAATGCGATGTTCCATAAGGCATTACTTTAGTGGTCTTCACTTTTTTTGGACTGATGCCCAATAACCTGAATCCATTGTGCTCAAACCTTTCACAGGACTAACAAGACTGAGCTGGTTGGACTTGGCTTCAGAGCCAGTGAATGAAGCTGGTTGTAATGAGATCTACTGGAAACTTAAACAGGATCTTTTTGAAGTTCTCAGCTAGTATAACTTCTTTTATGAGCTGATTTTTGAGCCACTAACTGGGGGATGCTATTAAAATAAGATGTTAATGCTGTTTGCCAGATCTTCCTAACTTTAGCTGTGGTAACCGCTGTTGGGGCTATTAGCCAGAGCTTTCTAGTTTTAATAAGATCTTCTTTGAATTATTTAGTCTTATTTTGAGCCTTTATAAAGTTCACTTCATTGAAATTCGAGGGAGTAAGAATAATTTTTCCTATACATAACTAAGGATTTTTAAATCTTAAGATTTAAGTTTTAACATGATCCACAATAAAACAACAGTAATTAGCCTAACACTTTCCAACAGCTATTATCAAAGCTATCCATTAAATGAATGAACTCTCAATATAAGACCTGAAAATGGAAAGGCCCCAAAATAAGGCGTAACAGCTGATTTTATGGCTATAACCAAGACAAACTGACTAAATAACACCAACAAGTGTTACTACATATTTAATTGAAAGGAACTGGCTAAATACCTCCAACAGCTGTTACTACAGATGAATTCAAGGAAGAAAATAAAATAAAAAAATAAAAATGGTGTTTCACGACACAGGGATCTCATCAGACTAGTAAACACACACACACACACACACACACACACACACACACACACACACACACACACACACACACACACACATGCACACGCACACGCACACACACACACACACACACACACACACACACACACACACACACACACACACACACACTGATGCACCCTTGTAGGCTTCTCATTAAATTATAGCATTATTATTATAATATGGTTTGTATATTTGCTAAAGATGCTTGGTAAAGTAATATATATCTGCTAACATAGCATATAGAGTTATGGATTTTAAGGCTGGTATGCCTTTAGTAATGAATAAAGTACTCATAACATTAGATGTAGAGTTACCGAGTGGGAATATTGTCTTAGGTTTGGCTTAAGCCATCTTCCCTTTATAAGAAATGTTAAAGAAGAAATAAAAAAAAGATAAGGGATAAGATCCCTGATAAGAAAGGTAGAAGAAAAAGCCAATAAACCTATGAGCTATGCAACATTACACAATGTCATTTTATTTTAAGGGTAAGGGTCTATTTAAGGGTTTTGTAAGGCTGTTTAGCAGAGGAGCGAGAAGTAAGTATTTTATGCATTACTAAATTAGAGTTGATTTTATGTCATGTTTTTGTCCTAAGTTAAAACATATTTGTGCAAGACCATCTTGGAAATTAATATATCCTTATATCATGATCTGTTCATTAAAATATTAGTATACATCTCTCATAATGACAAATAATGCCAGCATTTTGTATGAAAATTTACAATTTATATATCATAAAAAGAAGTTAGAAGATGTAGGAGCTCTTCTTAAGTAAGGGAAGTGTGAGTGTGGGTGGGTGTACAGTTTTTTAAATGTATCTTTCTTACCTCCTGGGTTTCTGAGAACTTCTGTTACACATTTATAAAATAATCATATTGATACATGGTCTTGTATATGCTTCGTGCGCTCCTTTTGGCTTTGTTACATATAGCAGTTGATAATTAAATATTTTGTGCATATTTCCTCAGTTCCCCCATATCCTTTTTATAGATTAAGGTAGTAGCATACGGTCTTAATATACAAGTGAATCTATTAGTATTAATAATAATAAAAAAAATAATATAGTAATGTATTTATAGTTTTATTTCTCTCTGTTCTTTAATTTCTGAATTAAAATAAGATGCTCTATTTGTTAAAATAAGGTAGTAAAGGCTCAAAGCTATCTTACCTGTTATCTTTGTAGAGTGTAATTTAATAACTCCTTCGCCTTATCAGGGAAAACAGACTGCATTTACTCAAGTGCCCACTCTGCTCCAACCAACTTCTGACCACCCAATAAAGGTGCACAGGATTTCGCTAAACCTATATCCAATGTCCTCAAATACCATAATGTGATATATTCCCACCCTAAACTTCCATACAGTTCCATCCTCTTCCACACTTAAATAAAGCCACTAACAAATACTACATCATTCTCAACCCCTTCACCTTGCCATATACATACTGTGATCGTCTCCAAGTCATGGTAGGCTTCTGCCACTTACTTTTAACACCCCCTTTCTACCCTACGCTCCACAGTGCTTCTCCTCCTCATTATCTTTCTCCTCCTTTTTTTATACTAACTACACTACACATCAGCAACCCCATCTTTTCCGCCATTTCCCAACCTAAGCTTCACTATCCCACCACAAAGCCCCACAATCACTCACCCCACCCATTTATACATTCCATTCTCCACCCTGCACTCCCACACAATACCATCTTCACACTGCTTCTGTCTCATTTCCTCCAAACCTACCAAACCCCAACAACCCCAACTGAAACTTCCTAAACACCTCTATAAATTCATGTCTGTCCTCCACATATTCTTCCTATGATCCAGCACTGAAAGGTGTGTTCAAACTTAGGTACAATGCAAAGTCTCCATGGAGATAAAACTCCTCAACAGAAAATCATACTGCCTTTACCTCTCTATTTAACCTAGCTAAGAAAGCCATATGCAAGCACAGAACCAACTATTTCAAAAGCAATCAAATTGCTCTGATTGGCAAATGTAGACATTTCTGGATGGAATTAAATCTTCTCATGTGCTAAAAATTCACAGATTATACCTCCTCCCATATCACAATCAAGACAAACTTTTAACATCTGATTTTCTGAAGGAATTCGGGAACCTCCCTAGTTCTGAAGTCTCTACCCCCCCTTCTACCCTTTTCTGTTTTAAGAAATATTCTCACAAAGACGTTGACCCTCTACTAGAAAAAAGTACTCCATCTTAGCTGCACACCCTGGAACAGACAATCTACTTTCTAGGTTTATATCACTGTGCAAAGACTTTCTTACCACATCTCGTCTCCATATTTTAAACCTCTGCTTAATTCAAAACACAATGCTAGACGTGTGAAAAACTGTTCTTGTCAAACCCCTTCCCAAACAGCCTCAGAAAGAAAATACCTCCCACTTCCGCCCTATCACCATCTTTCCATACACTAGGGAAAATACTTGAAAAAATAATCTAAAACCAACTGCCCACTTACATCCAGCAGTACCACCTCCTCACTCTCAAACAGCATGGATTCTGGCTGGCCAGAGTGCAATGACAGAACTATGGTTACATACAAAAGAGATCCTTCTCAGCATGGATAAATGAAATCTTTCAGGAGCTCTCTTCATTGACCTCACCAAAACTTTTGATCATATTGACCACTTCCTGCTCCTTTACTTTTTCCAAGAATTTGGGGTTAGCCCCAGTGCTATCATCTGGCTAAAACTTTTCTTAACAAATCAATATTTTAGAGTCAAAACTGGCCCATCATTATCACTTCCAGACCCATTAACAGAGGAGTGCAGCAGGGAACCATACTCACCCCACTGCTGTTTAAAAATCTTTATTAACAAACTACCCTACCGTTCCTACCACTTACTATGCAGATGACATGCTTATTCTGCAGTCCAGGTCCTCACATTCAACTATAACCCAGTTTCAGTCTGACCAACACTTTCTTAACTTCTCCAAACAAAAATTATGATTTACAGAATCTCACAAAAGCAAAAAAAAAAAAAAAAAAAACCTCTAAAAATTCTCAACATCACAGATCTCAATGGTTCTCTAATAGAAACAACCATGTCCTTTAAATACTTAGGTTTAGGGTTAGACCAGTCCCTTAACTCCCGAAGCCACACTGAAAACAGCAGGATAAAGACCAATTTTCTTTGCTGTCATATATTTGAGACAACCTTTGTATGCATAGTGCAGGTTATTCCAGGTCCATTTCTGAAGACACTGTAGCCATGAATTTATTGCTAAGGCAATGTGATACACATCTTAGTGTCATTTGCATTCTTGTTTATTGCTTTGTTCCTTACATAATGGATAGCAGGGGAAAGGGGGATATGGAGCCCAACTCTGCGCTGCTGCTCTGAATGTAATAAAAGATTGGGGTATGGAGCAAATATCTGTACCACCTCAACTCAAATATGTATGCAGGAGGGTGGCTGGTCTTACTGCGCACTACTGTTTTGTGTAATGACAAACACCTCGCACACCCAAATAAGCTTCATAATGTAAGCTCCAGAAAAATGTTATAAAGTGTTATATTCATGGACTCTGCATTATTTCCCCCCTTAGTCTGAAGCAATGCTTTCTAGTGCCAACATGTTAACAGAAGCTGAGGCTTAATAATTTTTTCATAAATGTACATCCTTATAATATTTTCCAGGGGGAAAGAACAGTTGTGCAAGCAAACTTATCATAACAATAGATGTTTGAATGATCATTGATGCAGAAGCCTTAGCTATATGGGTTATATCCTGCTTAGGATATAACAACTGGCCAGCGTCCAAAGCCCACTTTCCACACACCCAAACTGTCAGACATCTCAAACTAAGCTGACTAAAAGACAAGTATGGGCACCAAGCCCCTCAGAGCTTTCCTGCCAACATAGAGAAGGAGGCTGAGCCCTGAAAAAACAATGCTAGGAAGAACGAAAAAAGTAAATTCCTACAACCTAGCATAAGCAACATACCAAAAACAAAAAAGAGGGATGCAGGGAGGGAGCGGCTACTGCAGCAATGATCACTCCAACATCTACTGTTATGGTAAGCTTACTATGTTCACTATATTGATCACTACAGCACTTGCCTTAGCTCTATGGGTAGATTATTCTAACTTACTACATTTGGGAGGTGGAAGGAGAAGAGTCCAGGATCCACTGGAGAATAGTCATTGCAAAGCCTGACCAAGAAGTAATCAAGCTTATAATGTTTTGTAAAAGTACGCACAGATAACTAAGTTGCTGCTTCTAGAATACTTCTAGAATCCAGCTCTTTCCAAAAAGCCATAGATGTAGCAGAGGCTATGGTAGAGTGGGTCTTGGCCCTGTCTGGAATAGTTTTATTGTGGTTAGTATAGCAAAAGGTATTAGCATTAGACAGCCATTTTGAAATAGTCTATTTTGACACAGGTTGTTCCTTCTTCTTCCCTTACAGGAAGTGAACACTTGATCCAAATATCTGAAAGATTTATGTCTGCAAGATAGTACACAAATTGTCTGTGTATATCAAATATGTAGAGTATCCTTTCTCCCTCATTTATGGGTTTGGGAAAGAAAAGACAGATGGATAGTTTGTCTTAAAGTTAACTTGGATAACATTTAGGCATAAAAGAAGGATTAGTTATCAATGAAACCTTGCCTCTGTGGAAAATGAGGAAGGGTTGACACCATAAATGATTACAACTCAGATACTCTTCTTGCAGAGATCAGAGCAATCAGTAAAACTGATTTCCATATTAAGAACCTCAAGTCAGCCAGGTTAACTGGTTCAGTTGGAGCACATTTTAGCTTATCTAACACAAAATTAAGATCCCAAGAAGGAGACTACTTATGCAAAATCCCATTCAAAAGCATTTTGACATGAGACTGTACTAGCTGTGAACATGCACTTTTTGCCCTGCCTTCTGTGTGGAGTCTGCATGTCCTCCCTGCGGTCGAGTGGTGTTCAAAAGACATGTGTGAATGGGCATCGGGCTGGAACCTTGGCACCATAAAAATCTACTGCCAATCATTAGCTGACCGGAGTTCTGCTGTAGCAACCCCTAACTGGGAAAAGCCGAAGGAAGAACAACATTAACATCATATCAGCACAGTATAAGTGGATTGTTTGGCTTTATGTTAGAAACATAGGACTTTTAAACATAGCTGATGCCTATAAACATTAAGGTACCTGCAAAATATCCCAACTAACATCCAAACCAAAGGGCAACCCCACAACTAATGGGGTTTGTCTTTATTGACCTGAATGTATCCATAAAGACTTATATATCCCATTGCCCTCCACTAGCAGACAACATTGATAGATGATTCTGATTCTGTGTGATAGAGTGAGGGACAGCTTCTCTAAATCAAGGAATCCCAGATTTGAAAAAGTTTTTTTTTTTTTTTTCTTACAAATAGCAGAGAATCTTGACAACTTTGAAAAGAGTCTGCAAAAATAAGTCACTTGCCTAAGTAAGGGAAGATACAACTGTCTCATAGTCTGTGAATTATAGGAGTTAGACCCTTTGTAAATACCACTGAAGTTTTAGAAAGACAAAAGGGCAAAGAGATAAATTGAAAATGTGAACCCGTGACAAAAACTCTTAAATGGTGTCTGAAATTTGTTTGAACATAGATGTGCTGGTATATGTCCTTCAGATCCAGAGTCATCAAAAAACATAAAAAAAGGCATCAGAAGAAAAAGAGATAGCAGATATAGCATCTTGAATTTGGGAGCCTTTATTTGAAGGTTTTTGTGTGAAAAATCTAGAAACAATTCTATGATCCTCTGAAAAAACATGCTGGAAAGGATGGGAGAAAACTGATGTGCTTGGTTTTGTGTATATAGGGGAACTAATGACCTGAAAGAAAGTGGGAGTGTAGTACCATTTATAACCATTTTGGGTGATATCCAGAACACATTTATCTGATGTGATCTGGATCCAAAGGGGAAGACAAAGAAAGAAATTGACTGCTAGATTTTGAAGATGATCAGTATGTGGACCGGATTTGTAATGGATAGACATCATTATTTTTGGCCTGTTCTTGATTCCTTTACAACAGTTTTGTTGAGACGGTTTTGTAGCTTGGCTATAAAAGGGGCCAGGAATGTATGGATAATTCCTATTGTATTTAAGAAATTGGAGACTGAAAAATCTCTTTTACCCATGGAATACGTTTTCCTCTTTTATCAAACTTCTGCATCACATCATATGAAGATGAGCCAAATAAAACATCTCTGTCAAGGGTGGTATTATTGAGAATTTGTGCCTTGATATCTTCAGGCAAATTCTGAGGTTAACAGGCATATGTACATATAACCGATTAAGTGGCAGCTGCCCTGGATGCTACAGCTACCATAATTAAAAAGCATTTCAGTGAACATTTGGTTAACTGAGAGACTGAATGTTTAATCAGAGAGGAAAAGACTTAGCTTCTGAAGAAGGAAGGTCTGTCAATACTCTATTCATTTCACCAAAGGATGCAAGCAGGTACTTTGCCAAATGAGCCTAACAATTAACTGTCCTAAAGACAAGTGGCGAGGAAGCATAACTTTTCCCCAAACCTATCAAATGCCCTTTGTTATTTATCTGAAAGGAGATGATATTGGGAAGAAAATAATTTACCTAAAGAAATAAATGGTGGGATCTGCCACAAAATTATAAAATTAGGACTGTGGCACTTTATAAAATCAACCAAGCTTCTTAAGAGCAGGGAACTATCAGTCAAAGTACCATCTGCATTGAAAGCATCTGCCACAGCACCTATAACAGGAGTAATAGCACAAAGCTTGGGAGTAGCCACATGTGAAGTTTCATATTATATTTTTGGTGTCTGAAATTTGATTAACCTTCCTTTGGAAAAGATCTTTCATTTTAGGAACAGAGTCAGCAAAGGAGATTTCCTCTATAGGTGAATCAAGAAATATTTTCAGACTCAGACTTTAAGGAATCAGAGGAGAGAATTTGAGATGCATAGTCTAAAGCAGTTTCTTTCACACTGGCAGTCAGAATCAGAAAGAGATAGAGATCTCTTCCTTTTTAAGAGACAGAATAAACAGATTGTATGGATGGAAATGCCTTAAGAAGACATTTGGCAAAAGAGTACTTCTCTTCCTTACCCTCCCTGGAAGGAGGAATAGTGGCTGCAGCTGCATGTTTAGTTTTTTGAGACTTCCTTCTTGGGTTTTTAGATGAAGGAACTAAACCAGTCATATGGAGAATAGACCAGGGGCTGGTTATAGTTTTCCTCAACTAAACATGAGGCCTGACCTTCAGCCCCTGTCAAAACAGTTCTCCCTTTTTGGAAGGTATTGTGTGTCCAGGCTTTGAGGATATTCCCTCCTTGCTTTCCTTTGCAACACCTGTCAGAGCATCCTCAGATAGGTTGTGATAAGGAGATGGATGGTGTATGGACTCCAAAAGGGCCACAGTGGATACTTCCATCAGGAGAGAGAGAAGGAGAAGGATTGATCATTTCAATCACCTCTCTTGAAGCCTTATATTTTTATGAACTGCATAGGGGACATCTGAGTAAGAACTGCCTGGCTCCATCTTCATTTTAGTCAAAGCCTTAATTCTCTGGTTCGCCATGAAAACATTAAGAAAATGTTACCTGCTTTTAATAATTTTAAGGGTAAATGTACAACAGATACTACAGGTGTTGATTTCATGATCCTCCCCAAAGCAAAACAGGTTATATGTGTGAGCATTTTTATATGGAATCTGTATACCACACATACATTTCTTTTGCATCTAGACATAAGAAAATCCAACTTTTTTTGTCAAGAAATGGAAGGAAAGCCCCATCAGAGAGGTAATCTGCTCAACAGTTTGATCTTGAAACCAGGCAGCAAATTACCGAAGATGCACAGAATGCAATGTCTAACCGAATCTTCCAACAGCAGGAACATTCTCAGATTTCTCTTCTGTACACCTGTCTTTATACTGCTGCACCTTAGTGACAAAATAGATGTACAATGTGTGACAACCCACCACTGGACCAGTAATCAAGGAGCCTCAATCCTCACCACTGGCAACAGTGGGGGAAATTCACTAAGAAACTGACATGTACACATACAGTATTTCCAGATGCAGCCCTCTGCATCAAGTGAAATTTCCCTTAAGAGCACAGAGAGACCACAATCAGTCCTGGGCTGGTTTCTCCCTCTTTCTCCAGATCCACAATAAGACTCCCCACTGGCACAGCTATAGAGCTGAGATCTCAGCTGAGTGAACAAGCCAAGACCTCCAGCACCCTCTCTGTCCAACCAATGTTTCATGTCCCTGCCCAAGTAGCGGACACACACATTTTTTGACATTTGAGGTATACACACACACACACACACACGCACACACACACACACACACACACACACACACACACACACACACACACACACACACACACACACACACACACACCTGGGAAAGGCTGGCACAGGTTTACTAGCTATGCCCCCTTCTGTCCAGACTATAAGGTAGTTATTATTGCCAACAATCACTCCTTATGAGCTACTTTACAGCCCTTAACAAAGGATGTCCAATTTTACTGTGTAATATTAATATTAATACAAATGGTAGTTTGTCCAAGAGCAAAGTTGTTAGGAGTGTCCCACACAGTGTTACTAAATAAATATGCAGGTACTCTCAAAACTTAAATATCTTCACACAGAACAGCCACAATGAAAGGTTTAAATATATTTAATAATATATAATAAAAGAACAAAACAATACTAAATATATACATTCACAGTGACATCAGAGTTCAAAATCACAGGAAATATTTAAAACAGCATTGCAGGACAGTTTGAAATAAAGGAAATATCTAAACTAAGCTTCACTATATTCCTAACTGTATCTAAGAGAATTACTATTCCCTCGTAACTTACTATTAGAGCAAGGCAGATGTGGTGAGTGGATCTTCTCATTGTTGTCAGGTCCAAAACAGAATGCAAAATGCTATGTCTCACTAAGGGTCTTCTCAAAATAATATCTTAAATATTACTGCTGGGATAGCTTGCAGAATGACATAATTTCTTGTCATCTGACTCTTTGTTCCCAGGCCAAAATCCCCATTGCTAGAAGCTGACAGCATTTAGCATAAAAATTTACAGACAAGGTTTTCCTCGGATCTTTGGCAGATGCTGGAAGTCATACAACAATTGTATTCCTCCATGCTTTCAAGACTAGCACAGACCTTATGTCTCTTGCTGTGTCGAGAACTGAAAGTTGCCGTCTTTTATGACCAAGCCTATAAAGTAATTTAATTTCAGATATTTTTCTAAAGTTTACTGGAATGAGGTTATCCTCCTGTATTCCAGTTTCCACTGTTAAAATATATAAATTTAAACAGTTACACTAGTACGTGCAAAGTTCTGTTCTGTTCCATTGTAGGGCACACTGTGGTTATATTTCAAACAACACTCTGAAAATACCTTTCAACACATACATTTGTACAAGCATTTTGATATGATGTGCATATCATGACATACAGTTCTAATACATTTGTAACACAAACATCTTGTATAAATCATTTTGATATTCACCAATGGCATACAGGGGATATATAAAGTTTACACACCCCTGTTAAAATGCCAGGTTTTTGTGATATAAAAAAATGAGACCATAATAAATCATTTCAAAACTTTTCCCACCTTTAATGTGACCTATAACCTGTACAATTCAGTTGAAAAACAAACAAATCTGTTAGGGGAAAAATATTAAAAAAAATAAAAAAACGTACAATAAGCTGGTTGCATAAGTGTGCACACCCTTAAACTAATACTTTGTTGAAACGGCTTTTGATTTAATTACAGCATTAAAGAAATATAAGAAAATGTAACGTATCCACTGAAAGCTGCTGCACTGCTTCTCTGTGAGGACAACACACCACTGGGAAGCCATCACCATCACCACATGAAGGCAGCTACTGTTGAAAATTAACATTAACAGTGGCAAAGAGCGGCATATGTGCTCAACACAACATTGTTCATGTGTACTGAAAAGCTGCCAGTTATATTCATATCTAGTTTGTGAATTACATTCTTGAAAATAGCCTTGATGCATATATGGAAAAAAAGAATATATCCACAAGTGACACTGACAATCATGGTTCTTAAAGGTGGGTAAGTAAGAGGCTTGTCATCACAGCCTTTGAACTCATGATCAACTAATATCATTACAATTTGTTTGCAAGGTTTCATCTAAATGTTTTCAGATCCTGTAGGTTTCATACATGAACTATCCACAACTCCTTAGCTGCTTCATATGTTTTCATGCACTTATGTACAATATTCTTCCATATGAAGATTCAAAAAATTATATCATCCTTGAGCTGCTTAAGTTTACCTGCATAGCTGGGTACAAACAAAATTTTCTGTTATTTCAGTGGTGTTCAGTTTCCAGTCCATTTTATTTTGGACATTTAACATTTCAGCACAAATACAGTAAACTGAAATGCCTGTACTGAAGCTGTTAGAATAAAAGGTATGTTCTCCATTAGTGAATATAATGTGGTTTGTATATATGGACATTATAAAGAAATTCTGCATGTGATTTTAGATATTGAGCATTAAAATGTGTATGCACATGTAGACAGAGAGAGGGAGTGGAAAACAATATACTCATAAGCATGCTCAGTAAATATTCAGACTGGATCAAAGGTTTCCATAATCTGTACATTTCCCTGAAATTGTGCTGACTCACTGAGATCACAGACCAAAATCCAGGCTTTCATCTTGACATTTCCTTGTGTGCAAAATATTTGTATAATTCATTTGCTTTGTTTTTCAATTACAATATTTAATTTGTAGTTTCTATAATGCATGAACTTTCATAACCTTGTATTGTACAGTGAAACAAATGTTTATCAGCAAGATCTGAAGATGTAATTTAAATGCTGTCAGGAACTGAGAAATATTACTTTTTTTGATGATGCTGAATACTTTTGATTTGCATACATTGTAATGTTGCTGTCTCTTTGTCACTGTTAAGGCATTTTCTACATTTCTTGAATCTCTACATTCTTAATTGATGCATTTAATAATCTTTTCACTGAGTTTTTCATTTAATAAAGGAACTCCTTATGTTATGCTTAATTAATGACTGTCTCCTGTTCCTTTCCACATACATTATACAAATCTCTTTTTTCACAAATAAACTGAATAGCTGGAATTCATTTTTGTCACTCAGAAATGTACATGCTATAATTTATCAGTTTCAATCACATTATATTTACAAAGGGAGTCCTTGTTTTCTAGTAACTTATAAACACTTATCATTGTAACATGTTTTGAGAAACATTTTGAATTGAGTCAAATATTTACAGTTTTTAAAAAGATGAAAATATGCAAAAAGATTTAAAAGACATTTTTTTGCCTCTAAAGCTGTACTAAAGTGGATTAGTTGAATTTAATCCTGATAACTGAGACATTCTTTTTTATCTCTTTTTATAATAATGTTCATACCCTTTTCCACTTCTGTTGGAAGACATAGACTAATATATAACACACACTTTAAGTATGATGCATGATCATGAATGACGCATTGGGTAAAAACGATAGTCGGGCAAGATCCCATATTTTCTGTTACTGATGTGTAGCATTTGAACAGCTGATTCCAATCTACATTAGGCAGAGCCCCTCACTAACACTCCTCAAGAGAAACCTTGACGAGTGGATGGGTAACAGAAAATTTACCCCGGGGAATCACTGCAGTGGCTCTGTTGGGCAGAGGCACAGGGAACTAATGGCTCTGCTGGACTGAGGCACAGGGAAATAATCTAAGGGAACAGCGAAAGCCAACACATTCTGGCTAGGCGTATAGATGCCCTTGGGCAGATAGCCTGGTACTTACTTATGAACCTATGAACCTATTATAGATGTGTTGTGCCACCATATAGGCAACATGATAGCTTGGTGATAAGATTTCTACCTCCCATCTTTGGGGTGTGAGGTTCAAATTTGACATCTGTTCACCATATTTGGAGTTTGCCTGTTTTCCTGACACTCATGTCTGCCTGTTATTTTTTTAATTCTTGGTAGTCTAATTTTTTTTTCTTACCTTTCAAAAATACACCTGTTGATTGTAGATAGAGATATTGACAGGAATATAATGCAGTGATTCTTTCCCTATGATGTGTCAAAATGTGAAATATAAAACAAAAAAATCAATTAATACCTTCTGTTAAAAGACTATTCTTGTAAATAGTGATAATTGCATTGTTTCTTTAAGACAGATAGCTGTGTTTTTGTATTAGATAGAGAGGCACACCAGAATAATTGATATTAATGAACACTTGTGTTAAAATGGTGTATACAAATCAGAGCCAGATCAAGGTCAAACAGGGCCCTATGCAGTGTAATAGATCAGCCCCCCAGAGAAGCCCCTCCTGTGGCAACCCCCTAGTAGGGTTACCACCTGTCTCACTTTGCGAGGGACAGTCCCTTTTTGGGCAGTTGTGTCCTGCAAAAAAATTGAAAAAATGACAAATGTCCTGAGATTTTAGGACAAAAATATTTCCTATATTTTCTTTAATAGTTGCATAAAACAGTTATTTTGTATCTGAAACACCAAAGTATTATAATAAACAGAATAAGCAACTCAAATGCTACAAGAATAAGCTTTTATTCAGGCACAAACATGAATTTCTGTCCTTTATATTGGCCGTGGGTATGTTTTGCCCTGCAAGATCTGACGTTTCTACAAAAAATGTCCCACTTTGGGCATTTGAAAAGGTGGCAACCCTACCCCCTAGCCCCCACATTAGCCTCCTTCCCAGCCATTCCAGTATTTCATTACTTGGGTATTTCTCCCCAGTTACCATAAACACTGTTCAAACCTGTCAGTGTGCATACCTCTTATTTACTTCCATTTGTTAAACAGACAGTACAGTCTCACAATGAAAACAGACAGCATGAGCAGAAAACTTCACTGCCCCTGAAACTCACATTTACTGAAACAGCATTAAAATCCACATACAAAGAAAATGCATCTGGCCAGTGAAGGCTTAAGTTTACCTTTGGGATGTTTTCAAACCATAGGCTCCTTGCACACATTTTTAGGGCCATGCATACATGTATGTGCTCTTTGATTCACCTTCCTGATTGTATTAAATTGTATTCCTTGTATAATACACCGCCACTTGTTAGAATGTGTTTTAAATGTGTCGTTTTGAACATTCTTCCAGTAAGCAATGAAACAAAATATATGAACCAATAATAACAAAACTACCCATTTCAGAAATTTTCAACCATAAAAGGCCACTCGGGCATCTGTCATTACACTCCACTAATATCTGTCAATAAGCATAATGTCTGCAGAAGAAAAGTAACCTGAATAATTCCATATTAAAGAAAACTGTAACTAATGAAGAGGTTGCTGCTGGCAAACAACTTTACATTTCAGTATTTCATCTACAAATTCAATGCCTGCTGCCCTTGAATTAATTGCCTACGTAACATTAAAAAATATTGGTAAATTGGTAATATTGCAGTAGGGAATGCCTGACAAATGACAAGTTCATAGTTACTAGGCATCTCATACAAAGGAGGAAACACTCAGGAGTGCAGAACCCCTATTCCCCCTTAAACTGCACCAAATAATTGGCAATTGAAAGGGCATGGCAATAGCAGCACTCCATCTACACAGTGTTGGAGTAGAATCCACATCCTTCTGCACAAAAGGTAATTATGCTACTAACATTGCTTTCAAATTCTACAGCACAAACAGTGGCTGCCATTTGCTAAACAAAACAGCTAGTTGCACATTTAAAAACAGACTTAGCATGAGCAGCAGTAAACGTCTCTTCCCTTGAAACTCACAATTCCATGAAAATGCACTGAAACTCATAATCCCTTGAAAATGCACTGAAACTCAAACTCACAATTCCTTCAGCAGTTTGGTAACTGGTGTAGAGGATTAAGGCTCTTGTTAATTGACTAACCTGTCCCCCCCCAAGTAGGTCATTGCATACCATACCTCCACACCTCTCAACATCTTGCACAAGAAATCTGGACAAAGCCTAAAATAATGTGGGACAAAGGGCTAATAATAGGGACAGATTTCAAATAGTGCTCTTATAGACTTAGAAAGTTGCTAAAATAATAGGATTTGTCTTAGCATGCATTTTCTGAATAATATGAAGTCTAAAACTCAAATGTATGACATTATTTAGTTATGCCAATCATCTGTGATTTGCCAGAAAGCCACACATTTTATGAGGAATAGGCCAAAAATATGAGGCAAAAATCTGGACAGTTGAGTGATATGCATACCTGTCAACATCTCAGTGCAAGAAACCTGGACAAAGTCTAAAATAATGGAGATACAATGGGCCAAAATAAGAATAGATTCTAAATATTGCTCTTTTTTAACTTAGAAAGTTGCTAGAATAACAGGATTTGTGTTAGCATGCCTTTTCTGACAGATATGAAGTCTGAAACTCATAGATATAATAATTTAGTAACTTCAATCCTCCATGAATAGCCAGAATACCACAAATTTTATGAGGAATTGGCCAAACATATGAGGCAAAAATCTGGTCATCTGAGAGGTCCCCATACCTCTTAACCTCTTAATGTAAAAAATCTGGACAAAGCCTAAAATAATGGTGATACAGTGGACCAAAAATAAGGGTAGATTTTAAATATTGCTTTTTAACTTCGAAAGTTGTTAGAATAACAGGATTTGTGTTAGTATGCATTTTCTGAAGAAAAAAAGTTAGAAACTCATGTATAAGTCATCATTTAGTGACTTCAATACTCCATGAATAGCCAGAAAAACACAAATTTTATGAGAAACAGACCAAAACTATGAAACTAAATCTGAACATTTGAGAGGTATATTGACCCCCCAACACACACACACCTACATTCTCTCTGTTCTCACAAAGCAACACACACACACACACACACACACACACACACACACACACACACACACACACACACACACACACACACACACACACACACCTTCTCTCTATTCTCAAACAACACATACACCTTCTCTTTCTCACACAGCAGTGTACACACCTCCCTCACACAGCAACACACACACTTTCTCTCTCATACCGAAAGGAACCACTATTTTAAATTATATGCATACATGTACACACACACTTTATCTCTCGTACAAACAGAATGGCTAGTTTAAATTACAAACACACATACATACATTTTCTCTCATGTATAAGTGTGGATGTGTTTATTTCTTACTTCCGCAGTGGTGATGCCCACATGGTTCTTCTTAAAGGAGTAGTCGCCACTGCGATCTTTAGAGTTTTTTTTTTTTTTTTTACATATATTATTAAAATGAATGCTTAAGCCTCTTGCCCTGAATGCCCCTCCCATCAGCCAAGGGACCCTATGCAATTGCCTATGTCACCTAGTACTGGATCCAGCTTTGATACAAATAGAGTAATAATCCATTAGTCAGACAGGTTGGTCACTGTATGTGAACTGATTTTATGACTGAAATAGCAGTTCTGCAAAGAGGAATGCAGTAAAGGAGAGGCATTCCAGACTAACTTGAAGAAAGTACAGTTGTGTAAGTAAATTTCCCATTACAGTACATGCTTGAATGATTACTGCTGCAATAGTCATAGTTATATCTTGTCAAGGACAAAACAGCTAACCAGCTTCCAAAGCTTCAGAGCAAGGATATAACAGTTGGCAAGCTTCAAAAACCTTGGGTCCCCTTCCCTGTTCTCGAAATGTTAAGCAGCTTCAGCTGTACTACTTAAAAGTACAGGTTTGAATGCCAGTCTCTTCAGAGCCTTCACACCAACTGAGAGATGGAGACAGTGTCCTGACAGGACATAGTTAGAAGTACACATATATACACAAACACACACACACACACACGTGCACACACACACACACACACACACACACACACACACACACACACACACACACACACACACACACACACAGTCAAAAAATAAAAAAGGTGTGGCAGGAGGGAGCTACTGTAGCATCGATCATTCCATCATCTACTGTTATGGTACTATGTTCACCATTTTAATCACTGCTGTATTAGCCTTAGCTATATGGGCAGATTATCCAAGCTACAAAATTTAGGCAATGGAAGGAGGAGGATCCAGGAGCACCTGGAGAATGGTCCTTGCAAAGCTTGATCTAGACCTCGAGAAGGAATCAAGCTTTAAGTATTCTGTAAAAGTGCATACAGAAGACCAAGTTACTGCTTCAAGAATACTTCTTGAATCTGAGCCATTCATAAAAAGCAATAGCTGAAGAGTGGGCCTTGACCCTACCTGGAATACTCTTGCTGTGGTGAGAATAACAGATAGTAATAGCCTGAGACAACCATTTGGAAATAATCTGTTTTGACAGGTTGTCTGTTCTTCTTTCTTTCAGAAGAAATGAACAACTGAGCCACAGAACTAAAAGCTTTTGTTCTGTCAAGATAGTACCTGAGCTGTCTGTGGACATCCAAGGTATGGGGAATCTTATCTCCCTCATGTTTAGATTCAGAAAGGAAAATGGGGAGACGGATAGTTTGGCTTAAAGTAAACTCAGATACCAATGTAGGCATAAAGGAAGGATTAGTTGTCAAAGAAAACCTGTCTGGGGAAGATTCGATAGAACTGGCTCACCATTAGGGTTTATAGCTCAAATACTCTTCTTGCAGGTCAGAGCAGCCAGTAAAATGGTTCCCATATTAAGGTCTGCTAGATGAGCTGTTTCAAGTATAGCAGGTATTAGCATCTTCAACACAAAAATAGGATCCTGAGGAGGAGTCACTGCTTTTCTTGGTGGTCTCTTATGCAAAACCTCTTAAAAAACATTTAGATAGGAGAATGTCTTGAAAGAGGAGGATCTATTGCCTGCCATGTTGAAATGGCTGACAAATTAACTTTGATGAAGATGTAAGAAAAGGCTATAGGATAATAAGTCACACAAATATTGTAAAACCAGAGAAATACTAGCCCCATATGGGGCACCAACTAAAAAATCTTTCCTATTTGTTAGTAAATGATTTTCTAGGAGCAGACTTCCTTGCCTCCATTAGTACCTGTTGCATTTGCTCAATAAACATGTATCTAAAGGAAATTAAGACCATATCATCCAGGCAGTTATTTGAAGTTGACTGAGATCAGGTTTTATCAAATACACATATTCTTGTGTGAGTAGATTTAACCTGTGAGGAAGCTTGTCATAGTTACCCCTGACCCTTTCCAAAAGAAGGGATAACCACCGTTGCCTGAGCCTGATGGGAGTTACCACAATTATCCTGGGTGATTCCTTCCTGGGCATCTGCCATTCATGTCTTCTTGCATGGAATCCTGGAGCAGAATTTTTCAAGCTAATTATTCAGATAGGAGGCAAAGAGGTCTACTTGAGGAACTCTCCACTGATGGGTCAAATCTTGGAAGACTCCTGATCTACTTTCCATTCATGGGGGTCAGCCCTTGTTCTGCTCAGCTTGTCAGCCACACAGTTTTACTCTGATAATATATAGGATGCCTATAGAGTGAGATTGTGCTGTGAAGCTATAACCCAAGCCAATATGGCTAGTTTGCAAAGGGAGTAAGACCTGGTTCCCATTGCTTATTGATGTACTACTTGACTGTGATATTGTCTGTAGAAACGTGAAGAGTTATATATATATATTAGCACATCCTAGTATCTATAAATATGTTTTGTGCATTTCTAATTTGATCCTATTTACCCAGGCTGCTCCTGCAAATGGTCCATTGAGATCACTACATTACCCCAGTAAACAAATATAAATAAATAAATATGACTGAGTAAGTTGAGGCAAGCATCTTCTTTATATTTACCTGCTTACATCTGTCCTTGGTGTCCCAAATACCTTTCACTTTTATTCCTCTTTAAAGTGCTTCCCATGCAAAGTCTGAAGCATTTGTGGTGATTGACTGGTTTTGGAGTACAGGGAATAGGGACACCTGGATTTAGGAATATTTGCTGTTTCCATTAAGTGGCTCCTCTTCTGACAAATGCCAGAACTAGGATTTGAAAAGATAATGGTTGTTGGTGCTGTGACCAAAGGGACTTCATATACCATTATATTTTTCTCATGTGGAGTCTTGCCAGGAGCATCATGAGAATCATAGATGCCATGAGGCCCCAAATCCTGAGGTATTCCCTCACAGTGATGAAAGCCAGACTGGAAAATCCTGGAAATAGTTTTAAATATAGATCTACTTTTTTCCTGTGGTAAAGAAGCTATATGAAATGAGATATCTAGCAGACACCCCAGGAACTCAATCCTGTGTGATGGAGTCAAAAATGACTTTTAAAAGTTCTCTTCGAATCCTAGCTTGTGTAAGAGATCTTTCACCCAAGTGAGAGATTGTTGGCACTTTGAAAAAGACTCTGCAAAGATGATCAACTCATTTAACTATGTAAAACTGTGGATACCCTGTAGCCTAAAATGAGTTATAACTGGAGATAGACACTTTGAGAACACTCTTGGCGCAGTAAATAGTCCAAAGGATAAGGCAGTGAACTGATAATGTGATTTATTAGGGTTGGTATTTGGTTTAATGGTTAAAGTATTTACCTCGTGGACACTGTAGAACAGAGCATGTGTATTTACCTTTAAGAAGCATTTCCAGATGTAAGCACATGTTTATAAATACTGAGCACGTGCAAGCAGCAGTGCCATTTTGAGACAGCCAGAGCATTAACATGTATGAGTGTGATAGTCAGTCTGTTTATAAGTTTAAGTTTAATTTACAAAGCCTCATTCCTGATGTGTTTGCGTGTAATAAAGCTGCTTGAACTGAACCTACAAATGTTTGTCTGTTTTATCCTGACCAGACGACGAGCGACATGGTGACAGAACAGGGATTAAGAGAGCAACTTCTTCGAGCCATGAGGTACAGAGTTGAAGGTGAAGCCAGAATAAGCAGGTTGAGTGAAATGGAGCTCAGACAAATGAAGAAGGGCCAGAAATTAATTTAAGGTAACAAAAACTGCACAAATGATTTATTTGGCAATGATCTCATCATGTCAAGCTATTTCTTACACTGAGTTATTTTGCAAAGTACAGCCATTTTCAACAGTTCTTGTGCTGTGTACAGTTTATTTGCAGAGTGCATTCATATAGAAGTGTTTCCTATTCTGAGCTTCTTCTGTCGTGCACAGTTTATTAGCAAAGTACAGTAATTTCTTACTCAAACCAATGTGTTCAAAACTACACTGATCAAACACAACTTAAAAAAAATGAACAGACATCTTGTATAACATCTTTTTCTGCAGGGGCAGCCCCTTTCATCCCACAGCCTCTGCTATCTAGATAGACTAACTCTAATATCAAACTACAGTGGGGGAAGGGGCAAATTTTCTGGTCCTCACTGTACTGCACTCTCACACATGAAAAGACAAAAAATTTCTGATCTTTAAACATACGATCCCTTTTGTTGATCGTTTCAGCAAACAAATGACAGTTTGAGCAGGTGAATGCAATATATATATATATATATATACACACACACACACACACACACACACACACACACACACACACACACACACACACACACACACACACACACACACACACACACGTGCACACGCGCACACACGCACACACACTCACATATATATGAAGGATGTAGCAAGGTCATATTTCACAGTAGTATTTTGTGGTTTATATTTTGGAAGTGAAATTTGGGATACTTAGCTGTAAATGTTTGCAATGAAAGGGAGATAGCGTGATCTCAAAACTTCTCTACTGGCATCTTGGGGATCTGTCTATATGGATGGCAAAATATGATTTATCTTATTGCTTTTCATCCATATATCACAGATTATTTGACAATCAGAATATAATGCATGATGACTTTTAGTTTCATGGCTAATTTATACAAAGAATTTTCAAAATAAACATTGGCCATTACGATTTTTGGTAAGGAGAGGACCATGTATAGTTGTATGTTAAATCTATATACAATATGGATCTTTAGGCATACAAGTATCAATATGTGTATTTAAATCTATATACAATATGGATCTTTAGGCCTACAAGTATCTGTATGTGTATTTATGTATTAAACATTTTTGTGTCTTCTTGCAATGGATTATATTAATTTTAATGTGACTAAAAACATAATGTTTTAAATATTTCATTTAAATAACAGGTTTCTACACATCTCCAGTCTCTGCTTGTTTCTGAAGAAGTATCAACAACTAAAACACCATAATGGTTTTAGGAGAGTTTAAGAAGGGTAACTCATTTGGGAATCGCACTAATTGGATTTGGAACCTGTGAAATCTGGGATAGGGATAGTAAGATTAATCAATCTATCTATCTATCTATCTATCTATCTATCTATCTATCTATCTATCATCTATCTATCTATCTATCTATCTATCTATCTATCTATCTATCTATCTGTCTAAGCTAACTGTCTCTTTCTGTACATGGATTGCTCATGTTTCTTCAAAAGATGTTTGGTCAAAAGGTATGTTGTGAGATGTATACGTGTTGAATGGAAGTGTTTATGACTGTGAATGTGATCAAATCTGTAGCATATGCAAAGTTTACTATAGCTTGTGCATGTTTTATTGAATGTAGTGCTGCATGAGTAGAGCTGTCTTTTAGTAGTGCTGGTGTTGGAATGTAAATATTGATTTGAGGAAGGTAACTATGCTTTTTTGGGTTTAATGCCAAAAGTTTAAGATATTCAAAAACTTTTGGCATATGGCGGTGGGAGCATGTGTGCAAGTGTTTATGGGATAAGGTTAGAGTTTGTACAAATGAACTTGATAGATTTAGTGTAGTGTGTGTTTTCTGGTGTTTCTGATGGGTTAGGATTGTGTACGGGTATTTCAGGGTCAGGTTTAGGGTTACAGAAAGTGCTAAACTAGGGAATTATTTAGTGTTGTGGATGCTTGTTTGAGTGCCTTGTAATATGATAATTGTATGGAAAGACTTTTGTAAGGTAACTTGCAGAGTTAGAGTTAGGGTTTGCATGCATTATGAAATTGGTGCAAGGGGTCATAACCCCAATCCATCCTTACTAATGTGTGCTAACCTTAACCTTTACTTGGTGACAAATGACAACTCTGTCTCATGCTTCTTTTCATATCTGCCCATCTTAATCTACCCTTGTTATCTACTACCCTGACCCATGAAGTCTTATAGATGGCCTTCACATTCCTAACCTACTCAAAATCTTTTCAAAACCTTTAAATGGAAAATCTCTCCCTATGGTGCCAAATGCTTCCAAATGTCCAGCAAGACCACTACTGCTGTTCACCTTCACCTTAATCCAAGCCAACACAATACAAATTTTCCTCCAGTGGTCCTTGGAAGACTTTCTCTTTGCACATCCTACCTGCTCCTCTACTATTACTTTTGGTAAAACTTCCTGTATTCTGTTAAAATTATTGCAACAATTTTTGTATCACTATTGCACAAGGATATTGGCCAGACGTTCATTATATCTTGCCTATCTCCACTCCCTTTATAAAATGCCAATAGTGCCACTTCATTTTCAGAATTTGGCAAATTATAATTACCTATCACATCAGAAAAGACCTCCAACATCTATAGTCTTATCTGCATTCCCATGTTAATTTAAAATTGTAACAGAAAGACATAAGGATGCATTGACTTCCCCTTTTCAGATACTGAATACCTTCCCCTAATGTCTCCTAACTTTGTATTTACCTTTTTCATATTAGTCTTTGCTACTTCTCTCATTTTCTGTGTTATATTCTCTAGACTCATCCTGTCTTGGTTTTCTACAGCCTCAAAAAAAAAAAATCCTAAATTCTATCTTTATCTCTCTAAAAATTGTTAACACTTACTTACCCGCCAAATGTACTTCACCGCAAAAGCCTTTAATTTTTGATCATGACATATACCTATCTCTTTTGCACCAATCAACTCTCTTCCTCCACTCTACCTTACTGTGTTCCCATAATAATGTGTCTTTCCATATCCTTGGCATCATTTTAATACTTTCCACCTCCTCAAATAACCATTCTCCTAACTTCTGAACCGTAGTTTGCAACTAGCTCAAGTATTCCTTTACCCCAAGCATTTTCATATTCTCTTTATTAGGAATTATAGCCCTCTTCTACATTATCTTGCCTCTCCATGAGGTTTATATCGTATCACATTCTTTACACTAAATCCCTAATAGTACTAATATATGCTGTATCATTTTCTGCAACAATTTAATGCATTCAACTTTCCTCCAATGTCCCAGATTCTACCTCCAAGACCCTTCTCCTGCAGCATCAACTTGCTTGCCATTCCAGAAAAAGTAATTGATGATCAGATAAATAAATCACATTTTTACTGCATTTTTTTTTTGGGGGGGGCATAATACAGACTATAACTAATATTACTTCATTTCAACTATTTCGCATATGGATGCCTTATAACAAAAACTTTTGAGAGTGTTTCTAATTTTAAATTTAATGAAAGTAAAAGGAATGCAAATCTATAAAATCAAAATTCAGACCATTATTTATACATGATTACAATTATGAAACAAGTTGCAAACATTTTAAATACAAAGATACTTCATATCTAATAATTTAGAAACTTTAATGCACATTAAGTATGATCACATTAGCAAATATTTAGTAATGCAATAATCAGAAAGGGGGCAGATTATTTCTACTTTCTACTTTTAATTAGATGAAACCTGATTAAAATGATATTGCTTCCATCAGTTTCTGTTAAATAAACAAAATTTTAAAATAGTAAGCAAACTCTGTTTAAATGTTTGATGGCATCAAACAGATCAGTAATAATGGGGTCTATGGCTATTAAATATGAAAGCTCATGCCATAGCTTCCATTTTTAAAGCAGTAGATTATGGGATGATATATTATATGCACCAAAATGGAAGCAAACACATAGGGACTTAAATAAAAATTACAGGTCAATAAATGTAGTTGACAATAAAGTACTGTTATATTAGTTAATTATTACCAAAGGACTATGTTTAATTCTATAAATTCTAGTTTTATAAACACTATAATGAAAAGTTTTAATGTTTTATTTGAAGACACCCAGTAATGAAATATTGATATTTTCTATATTTCCATATTGTCTTATAACAAGTTTTATGGAGGCCTTTAACACCAAGAAAAACTGATGAGTAGCAGAAAAGAGATGTTTCTTGTTGATTTAATTGTTTAAAGAATATGATAATATTAACAGTAGGTAGCATCATGATTGAATATAAATAAGATACTAGGGGCTTGGAGTTAATTCAAAGTGTTAGACATTTTACGCTCTATAAAATAATGGTATGACTACTAATGAATTGCGCAGTTATACAGATTAATATATATTTGACTTTTTTCTAACAAAAATCTACTAAATCTAGATTACTAGTTCTTTAATATATAGTTTTAAATTTATTCACAAGAGAAACTGGAGTTATTTAAGAGACACATTACGTGAATTTATCTGTTGCTGACAGTTGTTTAACATTGAAATATATAAAGCAACTACATCTTCATCTTGGAAAATAGTTGTAGTGCTACACCAAAGTCTGTAAAGCAACCGCATTTCCATCATGGAAAATAGTTGTAGGGGATTTTTTTTCCAACATGATTTTCGTACCCTAAGCAGGTTTAGCGAATAATAAATAAGGGTAATATTCTTTATTGATAATATAACAAGATAATTAAAGCTGATAGGCGACATCATTTTATAAATCTGATTTGATATCTGAATTCTGGATTAAATGTCATTCACTTATTTGGTCTTTATGGACAGATACATTTCAAGCACCTAAACATTTGATACTATATAATGCTCTAAATCCTTTATGCGATAAGGACCACGCACCGCTCATTTGCTATTTTTTACCATTCTCTAGAAAGATAATAACAAGAAGCTGGAAAAATCTATTTACCTCCATTCAGTGAATTTATTAGCACAATCACTATAGTTTATGATAATGAAACTGGCACTATCCATACGAATGTAAAATATTTTTCCATGAATAACAAATAACGTCCAATTGTCATTATTTTTGGAGAACTATAATAAAGGTAATCAACAATTTCTGCTACATACTTGCAATTGAAACTGGAGAATGCGTAGTCTTACACTTACTTAACTGAGCTTTTGTGTTTAAACATACAATGATTCTGACATGGGTATAGTATAAACAGAATATGTTGTGTTAGACATATTTCAGTTTTATTAAGAGTGATGAAGCATTCATTGAATTATTCATAATGTAACATTTGCTAGAAGTTCCAGTGGCATTCATTTACATTTTTTTTGTTTTCCTCATCTTTTATTGTTTAGTCTTAACTGTAAAAAAGTAATTTTTAAATCAGTGTAACTTTAAATTAATATGAAGTTATAATTTGTTACAAACTAGTGGACTGTTGTGTTCTGCTAGTCAGCTATCATCTAAATCCTGAATTAAACTCAACCAAAAATGTATCTTATAACCCAGGAACCCTACTATTTGTTCTTTGCCACTGTAACTTGGAGATGAGCAAGAAATTAAGCATTGCATTGTTATCACTTTCTTAGTATTTTCTGACACACATACACACATGTATATGTATATATATATATATATATATATATATATATATATATATATATATATATACATATATATGATTTATTATCAACATGTGGAATGGCACTTACATGAAACTGGAATGGTTGAATGTGTCTTTTCCAGTTTCCATAATGCTGCTTTGAAAATGTTTGAATGCACATTAGTGAATGGTAGTGTACATTGGCTAATGTGCATTCGATGTTCTGATAGCAGCTCACAGTGGGGATCAGGAAATTTACCTTTATCCTCACTGTAGGATAATCTCAGAGTTGGAATATATAATATTCAGGGGGTGTGAGGGTGCAGAGGGGCTTGCCCCTTTCAGAAATGTTACCGGTAACACGGACTTTCATCATTCCAGTGTTCAAATGTTTATTCCGTGGTTGATTGGTAATTCTGTATTATCAAATTCAGGAAAGGAATTTGATCAGACTGTGGAAAATTTGATTTTCCACATTTTGATAGTAAACCTATGCGCGCCCACACACACACACACACACACACACACACACACACACACACACACACACACACACACACACACACACACACACACACACACACACACACACACACACACACACACATATGTGTATATATATATATATATATATATATATATATATATATATATATATATATATAGACAGATATAGGTTCATAGGTAGGTACTAGGCTAGCTGTCCGAGGGCATTTATAAGCCTAGCCAGAGTGTGTCAGCTTTTGCCGCACTATTGATTAATTAACTGAGCCTCTGTCAAGCAGAGCCAATGAAGTGATCCCAGGGGTGTATTTTCTGTTACCCATCCACTCGTCATGGTTTCTCTTGAAGAGTGTTAGTGAGGGGCTCTGCCTAATGTAGTTAGGAATTTTGTTCCAAAGCATGGGGAGTCTCTGTAACAGGAATATATCCCTCCAGCATGTTCTATTTATTGTTGTGGTGAGGTTTACCTCACTAGAGCGCGTGGCTTGCAGTGACTTGGATTTCTTTAGGTGGAGCATGTCCATCAATTCTGAGATGGACATGGCTTTGTAAGTCAGGCAGAGATCACCTCTGAGTAAGCGATATGCCACTGAGTACAGCCGGAGCTTTTTCAGTCGGGCTGCATAGGACATATGTTTGAGGCCAGTAATCCTCTTGGTGAAGTATTTTTGTGGTCATTCCAGCTGTTGTAAGTGTCTTGTGAGGTACAACCCAAATGGTGCATTGCACTCTATGATGGGTCTGATGAGTGACAAGTAGAGGGGCACAATAACCTCTTTATTTTTAGGTGCGAACCCTTTAGTAATTAGATGGGCCACATAGAAGGATGTCCTAACTACTTTGGCAATATGATTCTCAAAGGAGACATTACTATGTACCTGGGTCTCCAGATCTCTTAATACCTCTTCTGTATTAAGGGGGCTGCCACCTATGAGGTAATTTGTGGGTGGTTTGTTTTTCCCAAATGGGATGACTATGCATTTTTTGGCATTTTGCTTGAGTCCATGACTTTGACAACAGGTGTCCATCTTAGTAAGGCCCTTTTGGAGGATGTCCGTGTCAGCCAGAGTGTCAATTATGGCTCCCAGTTTGCAGTCCTCAGCTAACTTGGTTAGCCATAGTCCTCCTGTGGTTGCCTGTACTTCTGAGAAGTATATGCAAACAGTAGGGATCCCAGGACCGAGCCTTGCGGGACACCAATTGGGACTGTTTAGAGTCGGACCTGGAGTTCACTATTCTTACCATGTGAATTCTGTCTGTAAGCCAGTTGGCAACCCATCACATGATGTAGGGGTTTATGTTCAGGCTGGTGAGTTTTTCTGCAATACCCAAGTGGGGAATGGTGTCAAAAGCCTTGGCAAGGTCTAGGTAGGCTGTGTGAACCACCTTTCCCTCATCTATGGCCTTGGTGACTGTCTCGAAGAAGTCAATCAGGTTTAGTAGGCAAGATCTGCCCTTAACAAACTGAACTGGGTCAGGTCAAGTGTTTGGAGGCTCCCAATGTCTTTGTTAATGAGTTCCATGATGATATACTCCATAGCCTTGCAGACCAGGCTAGTTAGGCTTATGGGACGATAGTTACCAGGGTCCGTTGTGGCCCCTCCTTTATGGAGCAGAGTAATCATTGCTGTGCACCATTCTATGGGCACATAGCCTGTGGAGAGGATGAGGTTGAACAGTGTGTTTAGGTGGGGGGTTAGTTTGTTCTGTAGTTCGTGCAAGACGCAGCCTGGGACACCATCTGGCCCCATTGCCGCTGTATTTTTGGCTTTTGAAAGGGCTGTTTTCACCTGTGCATCTGTGATTTCCAGGATACTGCACTTTTCTGGTATTGTTGTGGACCCTTTTGGAAGTGAGGGGGGTGATGTTTGCACTGAATCTATCTGCCAGGATGTTGGCAATATCAGTGGGTTCAGTATATTTTGTGCTATTTTGCACTAGCTCAGTACATATCTGTGAGTTGCCACTTAGATTCTTAACGTAGCTAAAGAAGGCTTTGTGGTTATCTTTTTGAATACTTGGCTATTTTTCTTTCAAAGTTAGCCTTGGATGATTTTATGAGGGACCTTAGTTTCTTACTGATACTGATCAGGAATGTCTTTCCGGTATTGTTGTGGGCCCTTTTGAAGGTGAGAGGGAGGTGAAGTTTGCACTGAATCTATCTGCCAGGATGTTGGCAATATCAGTAGGTTCAGTATATTTTGTGCTATTTTGCACTAGTTCAGTGCATATCTGTGAGTTGCCACTTAGATTCTTAACATAGCTAAAGAAGGCTTTGTGGTTATCTTTTGAATCCTTGGCTATTTTTCTTTCGAAGTTAGCCTTGGATGATTTTATGAGGGACCTTAGTTTCTTACTGATATTGATTAGGGATGTCTTTCCTTCTTGGGATTTGCTTGTTTTCTGAACAAGTTTCCTCCTTCTATTGTATAGCCAAGCTAGATAAATACAGATACCTAGAGAGATAGAGAAAGAAGGGGATAGCTGATAGTATTAGTACTTCAAAACTGTTTCTAGTTTAGGGCATTTTTTTATTATTTAGCTTTGTCCCTGTTTTTGGAGATAAAAGTTGAGAACTAAGGTTTTGAGTTGGGGGGGTGCATGTAGGTGTTTACATCCTTCAGAAAAAATCTTTTTTCCTAGTCTACATATTATCATTATTTTGACAAGTGACCTTCCAAAGTTTTAAATGTTTTGGAGTCAAATAATTATGTGTCAATTAAATGAAACCTTATTGTTCATAGTAGACCTTTGTGCCTTTTTCAAATAAATTATCATTCCTTCCCTTGGGTAATACTTTTAAAAAGGAAAAACATACTGACTTTATCATTATTAAATATGATCAATTTCAAGTTATTATTGTTATCCATGTGACAAAGCACTGAATGGTTTCTCTCATTCCCATCTTTCCGCTTTGTATTTATGAAAAAGTGGTAGGACTGGATACAATTATTGTGTAGGCTGAAGTCAAGGCATCTTGCCCTGTAGTAGATTCAATGTGGATTAAAAAGTTTTAATCTTGTATAATTCAATCTTTCAGAATTTCATTCTGTCCAATGATCTTCTTGTAATATAAATCCTAAAACAGTAGAAACATTCCCACAGAATAGCTGCCTAAGTAAATTATATATGATTTCATGTACAAGAACCTTTCTCTGGTGCTCATTAAAGCAACCTATACTTTTGAGAAAGTCTTTCAAAAAGTCATATCATTTTGGGGTGGATGTACAGTTTAACCAAATCAAGCTTATTCTGTTAAATGCAGTCCTTGGTGACTCAGCCTTACTGTTTTCTGCACTTAGTCGCCCATGTAAGGCAGTTTATCAAAACAAGTTTTGTGTTTCTTTAAACATTATTTAACAGTATCTATGAATGTAAAACACAAATATTTCATTCCTAGGGCAAATAGATTAGAATTATATGTATTCCAGCTGCCTTCTTCATTGATATAATTCCTGCACTGCAATATATATTACAGCAATTTTCATGGTTAGGTTAACCATCCAGGAATAGCAGTTCCAAGTTACTTTATTTTGGAAGCATAAAGGTCTTTATATATGTTGCTTTCAGTTATTTATTTTATTTATTTATTTATTTTCCATTTGTTTACCGGGTTAGTCCGACTGGACACAAGGTGACTGTTTTCAGTGGAGGCCCGGGGAGAAAAGCTCCAAATACATAGTAAAAAATTATAAAAAATAATAAAAATAATAAAATAATTATATAAACATAGCTATTTTGTACAAAGAGCATAGAACATATAAAATGACTAAAAATCAGAGTTTTACAATTGATGCAGCATACAGTGATTAGAATATTGAGAAACAATTATACAACATTATACAACAAATATGGAATTGCTTGAACATAAATTAAAAAAGAATTTCCACAGGTCATAAACTAGAAATCATAATTATAAAGGTATCCTGAACACCTGGTTCACAGTGCTATGCACTAAGTGAAACTACACGGTACACCTGTGTTCTGGGGATGTTGAAAGTCAGGAACAGGTGAAATTAGTCTGGTACTGTAAAGGAATATATCCAAGTTTTGAATAGGAGATCTTTTAGTAGGGATTTGAAAGTATATTTACTATTTAGACATTTAATGTCAGAGGGTAGAGAGTTCCAGGCCTTAGCAACTGCATAGGAATAAAGAGACTGGCCTGAGATATGTAAGCAATTGATAACAGTATTGGAAGATACTGCAATTGAGGGCAGTATTGGAAGATCTTAGTTGACGTGCAGTATTATGGAAGGTGAGCAGACCAGTGAGGGCAGGTATTTTATTTGGTTGGTATAGCAGTTGATAGGTCAGGAGAACTTGATTGTATTTTAGTAGGTTAGGGAGTTCTAACCATCTTAGTTGTCTTAGGGAGAGGCAGTGATGAGAATGAAACTTAGCACTAGTTGCAAATTTTGAGATTTTATCGTAACAGGTAAATAGTTTCAGAAGGTCAGATTTGTTTAGGTTAGTTAGGACTGGAGAAGCATATAGTAAGGTTAGTAAGTTACAGGAAAAGCTTTATATTACGTGTATACCGTTAAAGATGCTCTTACAACTCCTCTTCCTGGTTTTTAATTAATGGCAGACATCTACAGTCCCAGGCATATTGTGGTTTATAGGCCAGAGCATTTTCAGCATGTTTAGTGCTATTTTATGGCCTAAATTACAGGTTCAGTGTATGCTCCATTTTCAAATTACGGTAAGTCAATTTTTTTTCATATAGTCTCATATAGGCAATCTTATTTTTCTGGCATTATTTACTAAGAATGTTGCTATACTCGACCTGGTCTGGATTTTCTACTGGGTATATAGTATACTTTGCCACATAAGTTAAATATATAGCCATTGGTTATTTTCCATTTGGAAAATGAGTAAGAGCTATTAAACCTCATTTTTTTTCATAAGAAATATTTACATTTTTTAAATAAAGAGCATATATAATTTAGTTATAGTCAGAGTAATTATTTTATATTTTTACATAAGGAATATCTATATTCATTCTTGGGCTTAAATGTGAAGTATTGAGAAACTGTTATCCCAGTATCATAGGCTGCGGGTCTCAGCTTTAGAAAATGTTACATGTATAATAGCAGAAAACAAGAAAAGAGACTAAAATGTTAATTCTGAACTACAAAAATACAAAATGTAAAATAATTTATTCTAACAGAAACTGAGCAATTCAGATTTAAAATGGTATGCACATGTTGATTCTATAACCAATGGAGACAAATTTAAATAATTGTTGCAACTAAAAACCTGCAAATGCTTTATTTCCTGCCATTTAGAACTGCCCATGGGGTCATCTTCTGATCAAGAACATCCTAAAATACTTTCTAGTGCAAAGCAGTCCTGTCTAATAGTTAAAATATTTCATTATTGAAATATATCTTAGGCAAAAAGTGTTCATTTTTATCAAAATGTGTAGTAACACATGGAACACTCCTCAAATGCTCAAAAATCTGCAAAAAGACACTTGCTATGCACATCTCAAGGTATCAGATAAGTGCATAACATATTTTGCAGCATATGAAGTTCGACAATTATACTTTAAATTGGGGAATTAAAAACTGGGGATATAACAACCTTGTTAAGGACATCCCTAATGTGTATCCTGATATTAATAGTGTTCAGTGGGGTTTACCATAAGCTTGATAAGGAAATTGAAACACTTGAAGGAAATGAGGCTCCAGGCGAAAATTCAGATGGTTTATTAAGGTATAAAAATAGCGTAAACGCCAGAAACACTCCACACAGCGTTTTCGTGTAAAATCACTTCATCAGACAATTTTACACCCACAATGCATGCCCCTTAAATACAGAACTTCTAATTGAATAACCACCAATTAAACCAATATTCTGGCCTTCTTAATTACACTTAGTAAAACTAACATAAAGCACACACTAAATGCAGGATATAATTTAACTAAAATAACAACAATAAGAAGAAGGGCAAATTTCCTTTATACATTTAGGCATAGCCTAATAAGCTTCCCTTCATTTATATCTAATATTGCACTACTTACATTAAAAACTGGGAATTAAAAACTCAATTATTCTAATTCAGATTGTGTTGCATAAAATTTCGACAAACACATATATTAAATGATAGGTTGGTGCCATCTAGTGGAAGAAACCATAAATGCTATAAATTCAATACCATACTAACAGGGAAAGACCAAGTAAAATGATTCACAAAAAGTTCTTTCCATCCCACTACATAATATATATATATGAATAGGTTAAAACACATTTCAATACATACATAATAAACTAGATTCTAACTATATACATAATAAATAATTCATCAATTTCCTTCATTACTATAAATAAATAACAACAAATAAATATACAAGTTAAAAGCACTTCTGTTAAAAATAATTTCTTTAATTCTTTAAAAAAAATACTTTGATTAAGATGGTTTTAGTCAGAAATCTATACATATGTTGGTACTTCACAGTTTAGCTGCCCTCATTTTGAGTACTGGGGTTATTGAAATCAAATCATTAAGGCCGGGGGGTTTATTGGCCTCCAACTGCAATTGCCATAAAAGCTCCCTGTACTCAATTAACGTCTCCCAATAGCCCCCCCTAATATTTTTCTCAACAACTTCTAAGACTGCATATGTGAATTACAACAGAGGTTACCAGCGATGGTAACTGAAAAACAGGTTTATATACCTCAAGATGAGGAACAGATTGCAGTAAATGGACCATGCCATACTTTCCAGGGCTATAATATTTTTAACTATAGTAATATTAGCATTGAGAAAACACATTTTAGTTTGTTCTCTAAAGGGCTAAAATTTGTGCCAAATAGAAGGGCTGATATTAGGAAAGTCCTTATAGATCTGAAGCTTTTTCTTAGAAAAAAGAATTTTGAGATTTTATTTCATGGTCAAGAGACAAATTATAATATCAATGGTGGGTTAAGAAGAAAAAGTACTTATAACCCACCATTGCATCCACAATTGAAAAATTTTGAGAGCCTGATGGAGAAAAGGTTAAGAAATGAGTTGGGTAGAAATAAGGTAGCTTTTAATCTATCAAAGGAAGAAAATTGTTTATTAAACAGATTAAGTATGGATAAAACAATTAGAATTTCTAAGCCGGATAAAGGGGGTGGGACGGTAGTTATGAATTATGTGATTTATAAAGAAAAAATGATGGAAATCTTGAGTAACGAGGAAAGGTACCACAGGGCATCTATAAATGAAATTAATACTGCGAATAGAAAAGTGTATTCAGTTCTTAATGATTTAGTTTTGGAAGGGTCAATTGACATTCCTACATTTCAGTATTTATATGTTGATAAACCAACGGTACCAACCCTGTTTGGGGTACCGAAAGTGCATAAGCATATAGAGAGCCCACCCATGCGTCCTATAGTGGCTTCGGAAAATTCAGTAACTGCCCCAATAGCTAAATGGTTGGATTCAAAATTGAAGTTAGTTTCCAATTTTGGGAATGGTGTGCTGAAAGACTCATGGGAAATGCTAGAATTACTAACTTCGGATGTTTTTGAGAAAGATTTGATATTTTATACAATAGATATTGTTGATTTGTTCTCATCAATTCCCCATGAAGAAGGCATGAAGCTTTTTGAGGAAGCTCTAGTTGATTATGGGAAATTTAATAATAATGAGTTCTATCTAATATTAACCTTGATGGATGTGGTACTCAATAACAATTACATACACTTTGAGGGAGAATTTTTTAAGCAAGAGCAAGGGGTTGCGATGGGGGCAAGATGCGCCCCGACATATGCTAATATAATTCTTTCAGTATGGGAAAGTAAGTTTATAATTAATTCTAAGTTTAATCAATGTTGGAAATTATACAAGCGCTTTTTAGATGATATGTGCTTTTTGTGGGTAGGTACAGAGGATGAATTTCAAGCTTTTTTTGAATTTATTTCACAATCAACGAATTTTTTGAAATTTACATTCCAGTGTGATAGTAATGAATTGAGGTTTCTTGATATTAATATTGGTAAAAGTGAGAGTGGCTTTTTCTCAAAACTTTATAGAAAGACAACTTTCTCTAACTCATATTTAGCGTTTGCAAGTGCACACCCTTTCCATCAAAAGAAAGGGATTGTGAAGGGACAGTATGTTAGAGCATGTCGGATGACCTCAAAGGAAACAGATTTTGATGAAGAATGTAATACTTTATATAGAATGTTTATGGAAAGAGGATATCCATCAGGTTTGGTTAAAGAAATAGAAAAAGAAGTAAGGGAAGGCAGAAAGGGGAGATTCGAACCGATATTAGGTAGAGGTAAATCAGAAGCCTCAGCTATGTCTACAGTAGATCAAACAGTAAAGGAAAATAATTTTGTAGTTGATTATTGTGGACAAGCCAATAGGATCACAAAAACCTTGGAAGAAGAGTGGATGAAGTTTAGTGAGCTATCAGAATTAAAGTACTTGTTTGTAGAACCCCTAAAGTGTACCTTCAGGAAAGGAAGGAATTTAAAAACTATTCTTGAAAGAAATAAAGGACAGAATAAGTATAGAAGAACCAAAGTGGGTACTTTCAAGTGTGGGAAATGCCCACAATGCCCACATATATATGTAAGTGAATCAATTTCTATAAAGAGTAGGGATTTGTTAGTGGAGAGTAAATTCTTTTCCAACTGTGATACCTTTGGCATCATATATATAGCTCTTTGCAAAGCATGTGATTCATTTTATGTTGGGAAATCCGAACGCAAGTTGAAAAATAGGATTTACGAACATCTTTATGAAATAAGAACAAATAATTCGAAGAATGCGTTGTATAGGCATAAGATGGATTGCCCTTTAGCTACATACCATTTTTTTGTCTTAGAAGTTGTTGAGAAAAATATTAGGGGGGGCTATTGGGAGACGTTAATTGAGTACAGGGAGCTTTTATGGCAATTGCAGTTGGAGGCCAATAAACCCCCCGGCCTTAATGATTTGATTTCAATAACCCCAGTACTCAAAATGAGGGCAGCTAAACTGTGAAGTACCAACATATGTATAGATTTCTGACTAAAACCATCTTAATCAAAGTATTTTTTGAAAGAATTAAAGAAATTATTTTTAACAGAAGTGCTTTTAACTTGTATATTTATTTGTTGTTATTTATTTATAGTAATGAAGGAAATTGATGAATTATTTATTATGTATATAGTTAGAATCTAGTTTATTATGTATGTATTGAAATGTGTTTTAACCTATTCATATATATATTATGTAGTGGGATGGAAAGAACTTTTTGTGAATCATTTTACTTGGTCTTTCCCTGTTAGTATGGTATTGAATTTATAGCATTTATGGTTTCTTCCACTAGATGGCACCAACCTATCATTTAATATATGTGTTTGTCGAAATTTTATGCAACACAATCTGAATTAGAATAATTGAGTTTTTAATTCCCAGTTTTTAATGTAAGTAGTGCAATATTAGATATAAATGAAGGGAAGCTTATTAGGCTATGCCTAAATGTATAAAGGAAATTTGCCCTTCTTCTTATTGTTGTTATTTTAGTTAAATTATATCCTGCATTTAGTGTGTGCTTTAGGTTAGTTTTACTAAGTGTAATTAAGAAGGCCAGAATATTGGTTTAATTGGTGGTTATTCAATTAGAAGTTCTGTATTTAAGGGGCATGCATTGTGGGTGTAAAATTGTCTGATGAAGTGATTTTACACGAAAACGCTGTGTGGAGTGTTTCTGGCGTTTACGATATTTTTATACCTCAATAAACCATCTGAATTTTCGCCTGGAGCCTCATTTCCTTCAAGTGCTTTTTGGTTTTGTTCCTGGTTGATTCAGCACTTGTGCCGTTTTGTTTAAATTGAAACACTGCTAAGATCACGACTAGGGCTTACCGAGGACAATGTAAGCCTAGAAACAGTGGGCGAAGGTGCGACATCTTTGAAAAGCTGTTAGATGCTTTGTTATGCCATACTCAAAAATGAAAGATTTTAACAGCTTTTAAAGCCATTAGTTCTATAGAGGGGCATTTTGTTTTTGCCTGCTACATATCTAACAGAGTTAAGTACTTTACTGACTTTCAAAGCCTTTAAAATCCAGTAAACTCTTTGTGCTCCTGTGCTTTTTCTGTAGCTGGTAATACATGCAGCAGATAATGCACTGCAATGAATTATGATCAAGTCTTTGAACATAATCAACTTCATGTTTTCTTGATAAAATGTAATGTTTCACCTCTTGAGCTTCATGCCTGAGGTGCACTTCTTGCATTCATATTTTGAACACATAATAAGCTGGTTATGATTGGACTCCTGATAATAATTCTCTATGTTATACATCTATGGACAATGTTTTGCTTTAGTCCTGTGCTAGAACACATGCTGCAAGCACTGTACAATGGAGCTGAAAAGTATAAGCAACTCTCAAAGCTATAATCCATTCCATGTTGGTACATAGGATACATAGGAAAAGTGTGGCTGATGGATGTGTCTAACGTCATTTAAAGCTGTTGGTAAACCAGAAGTTCATTGGCTTCTGCCTGTTGTCTGTGTGGCAGCACTAAGTGACACAGCTTTACAGTCTGTAAAACTGCTCATGCGCCTATGTTTTTCTTTACCTCATACTAGATCGCAGCAGCTAAAGTTCTGTGTAATACAAAGATATATAAACAGATGTCAAACTATCTGTTCTTTAAATGGATATCGAGATTTATCTCTTGAGCTTCGCTTTCAAGGTGAATCTCTTAACATCTATTTTTCAAATAGATAACAAGTGAGTTATGGAAACAGATCTGATCCTAATCGTTTATATGACCATTTTCAATTATAACAACAAATAAAGTTTTATACTTGGAAAGTTGTGATTTTATCTTAATTATGAACTATTTTGTTACAGGATCTATGAATACAATTTATTGTGTCTTTATAATTTTAGTCTTATATTACAGTTTGATGGATTGACATAAATATTCAGATAATTTTAATTCTTACAAGATTATTTCCCCATCTTTATTTTGCATGTAATATTTCTTAAAAATTAAATAAAGAACCATCTGTTGGCATGGAAGTATAAAGCCCTGACTAATACCTAGGTGGAGTGAATGTCGGATGGGAGGAGATAAATAATAGAGTTTAGTCTGCTTCCTCTTCTCAGACAGAGAGATGGGGAGTATGTGCCTGTACATGCTCACTGTGGTTAAAGGGTCTATGTTGCTTAAAAAAGCGAACAATGATTTATCAAACCCATGTAAGCGAAAGCTTACAGTCTAAAATGCTTAGAACAGCTGGAAAAAAAATCAATGTTCCACAAAAAAAAAAAAAAAAAGTGTAAACCATTACATAAAGTGGGAGGCTTTGCCCCCCAATCCCCCCTCCTTAAATATACTAACTCCGAGATTGCATTACAGTCACAAAAATGAGAAAGTAATGGAAGCGGCCAAGTGGTTTCTTTCCCAGGGAAAGAATTCACTTATATGCTGTTTCGATATTTTGCCTTTTCGTGCTTTCAAGTTCGATCAAGATGCATTCAAAAGAATGTGTCTTTGATCATTTAATAGGAACCCTGGTTAAATCCCTTCTAAAAACTGACAGTCGCATACAGGGTGCAGTCAATAAAGGTAGGTAGCTGTGACTGATTGCATCACATGCTGAGGCATGAGCATACATTAGAAAAACTCACTGCATGCCTACCCCTTGGACATGAATTGTCATACTCAAGGTGAGTGCAGGTGAATCCCAACCGAGGGAATTCATTAGCTGAGGAATTTCCACACAGAAGAACAAATAGGCTCATTCATTGGCTAGGAGGGCTGGACTTAAAAGTCAGACTTAAAGGTTTGGGTGGCGCAGTGATGCAGTGGTTAATGTTGTCGCCTCACAGCAAGAGATTCTCTGGTTTGATTCTCGGCTAGGGTGCCTTCTGTTTTGATTTTGCATGTTCTCCCTGAATTCCTGCGGGTTTCCTCTGGCTACTTCAGTTTCCTCCCACAATCCAAAGACATGTGTATGGAGCATTTCTCCCCGGCCTCCACTGAAAAGAGGATCTGGTTAACTTAATTCATCAACAAACTATTTGGTATGTCTTTGAAATGGTTTTAAATTTCTACAGTAGGGTACTCAGTGTAATAATAATAATAATAATAATAATAATAATAATAATAATAATAATAATAATAATACAGCACTATAATACAGCCTCCGCTGAAAAGAGGATCTGTCCTAATTTGACTTTCCCAGTCAACAAATGTTAAATAAATAAATAAATAAGTCATGAAATTTGAAAAAAAAATAATGAAGAACTAAAAAGTGCTGTATGATGAACATGAAGTACATAACCTGATGAACACTTTGACCGTGTTAAAACATATATGCAGTGGAAAGACTGCATGCCCATGGGTTCATTTAACTTTTTTAAGGGAAAATAGTACATAAATATTTGCTTTATAGTAATAGTCTTACTACTGCACTAATTTTCATAAAAGTATTTAAAGTTAGTATTGTGTGTTGACATTGTCATAAATAATTCACAATGGAACACTTCTTTTATCTTGATGTGTAGCCTGTGTCATAGATTTTTAATTTAGATCAGCTGATTCACCAGGTTAACAAACACTTTGTCAAACAAGTATATACACAAACTGCATTCCTCTCAGTAAGCATAAAATCTTGGCTAGTGCTGTATTATTATTATTATTATTATTATTATTATTATTATTATTATTATTATTGTTACACTGAGTACCCTACTGTAGAAATTTAAAACCATTTCAAAGATATACCAAATGGTTTGTTGATGAATTAAGTTAAACACATTTACAAGCAGTAATGCCCACAATGAAATGCAGTTTGAATAATCCTCCAAATATAAAATAGACTTGACAGAGAAAATGTTCAGCACAAGTAATAATAACAACCACTGAAATGTAATTTTCAGTAGCACACTGCCCATAGTGTTTTTATATAAGTTTGGAATCTGCCATTCCTCATATCAATAGTAACTCCACCTATTTCATAAACATCAGTGAAGGCCTACAGGAAGTGGAGAAGGCATGGCGCTTGGCTGTGGACAGGAAATGAAGGAACAGTATCTGAGTCAACATTTAATTTAATAGGTACTTTAAGTTAACAGTTTGATAGTGTTTGTGATACTAGATGTATAACTGACAGCTGCACTTGGCAACCTTGGATACTTACACATATCAATTACTGAATATGTGCTTTATAGAAATCTGTTTAAATTAAACTCAGCAACTGCATATGGTAATATGTACATACATTCACTCAAGTAATCAGATTTCTGATTCAAATTATTTAAATACAGACTTGAATTAAATAGTCTTATTGAAGCCACTTATGTGACTTGGTACCTGTTATGAATTCAAATGCTGCTCCAAAGCCCAAAAGGAGGTCTACACAGTCAGCAACTTTCTTCTTAATTCAGTCAGACGTATGCTATCACAGAAAACTTGCAGCTGATTATGTGGTACAATTGCATTTGCACTGCCTGCTGATGAAATGAATATTTAAATTATCAATAAACCTGCTTGAAATGACTATGATACTGCACATTTGCTTCAGTGTTTAAATTAAATTGTACCATCAAATTAGCAGAATAAATTCATGCATTTGAAGCATAAATTCTATTTGTTCTGCTTTGGATTCCAAAAACAGAAAAAAAAATGAAAATCATATCAAGAACTTGCCATAGCTTAGAAAAAAAAAGCAGCAACAACAGCAAAAAAAATTGGGAATAGTAATTTCATTATGTGAATAAGAGTTTGTGTTTCAGTCCACTTGTTAAGAGCTTTAGCTTTAGCTGATAGTCTAGGCTCTGTAAAAGCACTAGTATCTTCCTTGTATAATAACTAATTGAGATCACCACCGAAGTACAAAATATGGAGATCATAACAACTAAATAACAAAAAGCTGAAAATCCATAAAATCGACAGTCTAAACATCGCAGGTACATAACATCGAAAACACTATTTCAAACTACTGTTTGCAACACTGCTCCCTGCTATCACCCAAAACATTACATCTGAACTTACGTACTCCAGATCACACTTTTTCTATGTTTTTACAGGGGAGCTCTGCCCCCTTCACCCCCTACACCCCTTACAAATTAAATATACCAACTCTGAGATCACACTACAGTGGAGAAAATGTAAATTTCCCAAGCCCTACTATACCATGATTTCCATAAGTTTCACACATATTCTGTGCACAAAACACCTACACTAATCCAACAAACACACTACCCTCCTAGCCACTTGTCCTGCCACTATAACTACAACAAACATTGCAGGTACATAACATTGAAAACATTATTTCAAACTACTGTTTGCAACACTTCTCCCTGCTATCACCAAAAGCATTACATCTGAACTTACATACTCCAGATCACACTTTTTCTATGTTTTTACAGGGGAGCTCTGCCCCATTCACCCCCCACACCCCCTACAAATTAAATATACAAACTCTGAGATCACACTACAGCGGAGAAAATGTAAATTTCCTGATCCCTACTATACCATGATCTCCATAAGTTTCATACATGTTCTGTGCACAAAACACCTACACCCATCCAAAAAACACACTACCCTCCTAGTCACTTGTCCCGCCACTTTAACTACCACTACCACCAAAAATCATCTTTTCTAAAAATAAAAACTTCCTGACATGTTTCTAACAAACTTTAACCACAAAATTCAAAAATCAGCTTTCAGACTTAAAAGTTATCTCCACCGTTTTTATTTACAACACTGCATAACTTCTTAAAGTGATGCTACTAAATTTACACTCTACAATAATAGCACTGTAACATATATGACATTAAAACACTAGACGTTTTTTAATTTTCAGTGTTTTGGAATTTAGATATTATGGTCAAAACATTTTCACACTTGACATTGTGGTAATTCGACTTAATGAAGAAGATCCATATATATATATATATATATATATATATATATATATATATATATATACACACACACACACACACACACACACATATATATATATATATATATATATATATTTTTTTTTTCCCAAGGTATTTTATGTTGATATTCCGTTAACATCATGGAAAACAACTCCTGTGCTGTACTGTACGCATATACAATTTTTTGCTTAGTTGCCACCTTTCGACATAATTTAGTAGCCCATCTATACCTTTAAAAGAAGAAATTACTAGAGTATATAATCATTAGAATTTTATATATATATATATATATATATATATATATATATATATATATATATATATATTTATATATATATGTAAATGTGTTTTCTTTATTAAGTTTAAGGAATTTAATATTATTCTTGTTATTCTTGTGCAACCACTGTTGAGGCAAATAATATTTAAAGACAAGGAAGTAGTCAAAAAATGCATCATTTAATTTGCATGTTTTTTTTATAATACTCAAATGTGAAAAAGTAAAATGTATATTTGATATTTCTATGTGTACTACAAAAATAAAATTGTATCCAAAATAAATTAAACACATTCTGCAATCTAAAACTAACATTTAACACAATGATTCCTAGTCTGATCAGGCAGGCTTAGATTACTGACTAATAGATCCTATCTCACTTGACAATGACTTTTCTATAAAATCTGTTACCGTCAGTAGTGTAGTAGCTATGAAACTTGGATCTTATTTAGTAAATAAGTAGTCTGTGAATGATTTGAGGGGCGTGTTTGTTATTATAGATGTTTCTCAGGCTTGATGAGTATAGCTATGGTAATTTACTTGGCAAAACACAATAAAGATCAACTAGATGCTACTTCATATAGACCAAACTCACTGCTTTCCTTGGATATTAAAATATATGTTAAACTTTTAGCCTCATGCTTGGAAAAAAATATTGGTACACTTGGACAAAAACAGACAGCAAGGTTTTATAAAGGGAAATACTGGTGGCCCAGATTTAATCTGTTAATGGCTAAATTTACAACAAGCTGTCCTATTTTTATCAGAACCTAGAGCAATCCTTCTATTAGACATTTTTAATGAATTTGATTCACTTGAGTGGACTTTTATTTAGGAGGTTTTAGCAAGTTACAGTTTTTTAAAAGCATTTGTTAGGAAGATCCAATTGTTATGTGAAGACCTGGAGGTATCTGTTTTTATCAGTGGGGCTATATCTAAATGTATTAAATTAACAAGGGGTATGAGACAAGGCTGGACCTTCCCCATTACTGTTTAAGCCAGCTATAGAGACCCTTGGTTAGTTTTTGGACAAATCAGTTATTGAATTTACTGTACATTCTACCTTTGGACCCCCATTTGTTTCTATGTGGTTTGCAGATGGCAAAGTCATTTGAATCAGAGATCTCATTAGAGCACTACCTAAAGTTTTACATCTGCTAACCAGATTTGCAGCCTTATCTAGTCTCAAACTGAATGCTTCTAAGACTGTGCTGTCCCCCCTTAGTAAGGCCTGTATAGACATCTTAGGTTCAGATGTTTCAATTCATGGAATTAAAATTGTTAAAGAGCATGTTTATCTGGGGTGGTTATGATTTAACCAATAAAACACGCTAGATGAAAATGCTAAATGTTTGAAAATGCTAAATATTTTTACCATTAAGTCAATTTCAGAACATTTTCATTTACATCTCCCTTTTATGCATAAAATCCAGGCCATTAAGATGAGTTTATTACCTTAAATGTTGTTTTTATTGTACCATGTTCCACATTTAGTCAAATCTAGATGGACTGAAAATATCAAAGAACAATTAGACATTTTTTTATGGAATAATAACATTTCAAGGATATCCAGAAGGAAATTAGTGTTGTCTAAAACCCACAGTAGTCTGCAGATTCCTGATCATCATTTCTATGAAATGGCATCAGATGGATGGCAAATAATGGGAACTAGGAGTTCATTAAGACCATTTTGGTTTTGGTGCAAATTTGAACTTTTCTTTCTTTCTTTTGAGTTAAGATAGTTTGGTTTTTGGTGTGAGTTTGAGCTCTCTTTTCTTTCTTTCTTTCTTTTCTATTCCCTGAAATTAAGGACTCAACCAAAGTCTGTGACCTAGGTGAGTTAGAAAAATTATGGTTCAAAAAATGCTCTCATTGAATTTCTAAATTGTGTTTGCTGAAATGGAATAGAATCTGGTTTATTAACAGGTTTTATATTGACCATAAACCCTTTATAAAAATGAATTTTATTAATGTTGAAATTATCTCTATAAATGAGATATGGGATATGAGTTTTAGCCAACTGAATAGGGAAGGGACTTCATTATGTTGGCAATATTTACAACTCTCCTCCTTAGTGCACTCATTTGAAAAAGAGCTTGTTCCAAAGGATGATGACAAAAACCTCTCTGGTGATTTTTTTAATAAATGTGTCATCCTCTGACTTTAATAAACTAAAGATAACTGATGTATATAAATGGTGGCTGACTGTTTCTCAGAAACATACTAGAGGTTTAAGGAATAAATGGTTAGACTGGGTTCAGTCTGAACTTACAGAAAACGATTGGTGAGATGCGTTTAGTAAATGTCATGACACTAGCTCACCTTTCTTTACGTATTTTACACACTCTAAAATCCTTACTCTTTAACAACACTCTCCCTAAAGGCCATGAGGTCAGAAAATATTATTGCTTTACAAGTGCTGGAGAGACAATATTTACAGTGCAAACTATTTTCATATGATTTGGATTTACCAGACAATAGCACAGTTTGTAACAGTATTTATAGTGCATTCTGTTTGCCTGCTCCAGTTAGTTTGCCAAATGTAGGGGATTCTATTTTTTGGTTATACAGGATTAACAGAGAAGACTTTACATTTCCTAAGGATATGTGACCAATAGAATAATTGTTGTCTCTCCTATGGTGGTGATATTCATACTTTGGAACAGATCTTATGTTGATTTGAGCAAAGGGATAATTGTTTCCTTAAATAAATAGTTATGTCTTGATTTTTGTTACCAAGGTTGAAATACTTTTTGGACAGTTTTTATTATAGTCTACAAATGCAATCATTTATATGATCTTTAGTAGCTAATCTTTTTCATTTCTATTATCTTTATTGTAGTAGGGCTAGTTAGATATGTTTTGTTTATCAGTGTTGTATCTACTAGTATCCATTTCAGTTTATTGTATAACTTGGATTTTTATTTTCTTTATTTATTTTTGCTGTTTTATTTTGCTTGTACTTGTTGTTGACAATTTAATAAAGTTTGGTGGCTGAAAAAACAAATGAATAAAACAAGTCTCACAGGAAAAAAAAAAAAGAACAAGTGCTTTAATTATTTATATAGACAAACTTAATGACTGTAACAGTGTTAGAAAGAAATGCCAGCCATTTGTGATTAACACTCTAAAGTGTAATCAGAAATATAAGATTCAGTTATATGTATATCAAAAAATGAGTTTCCAGCATATCTCCTACTCTGAGGTATAACAGTTTCAAAATTAGCATGTATAAGTACCCAGGGTATAAGGAACCCTTCCCCCATCTTGGCGAGGAGGGTGGGGGCAAGAACGTAAAGCCCCTTTCCAAAATGCTTTTCTAAGGCACATCATTTTTTCTATTCTGTGCTATGATGTGAATTCATGTTTTGGTGACTATATTTTAGTGTTATTTATTACTATATTTTCAGATTTGTATCACACTGCCAACTATAGCATCCTATATACTTGGAAACATATAATTACATAGCATTGAGATGCAAGTGGAATCTAGAAATTTGTAGAAAAATATATTAACATTACAAGTAACCATTAAAAGTGATCACATATGGCTAAATTATCTTGCTTTGTTGGTACTAAAAAGAGGAGAAGAGAAGACTGGGGCAATACTGTAGCTATGCATTGACTTAGGGGTCTATTTCTACCACTGCATTAAACACACTAATCATATGGGGAATACAGAAGGCACAGGGCATGCTGACATAATAAACACAAAGAATACACATGGATTTTGTAAAACTGACAAAGGTTTACAAAATGTTACATGCAGAAATATTCACAGAAATGCTGCCTGTCTATGAGAAGGGTCAGGCCAAGCTGAAAAGCACTGTGAATTTCATCAAATGACTGAATAATTGGCTCAGAATTCAAAGCCGTTCCTTCAGTTTCAGCTGAGAGTTCACTTTGAGGGATATAAGACTATTTGCACAATGACTATATATAACTTTAAGGAAGTAAAACCAAATTACTATACAGTATACATAAATATATATATATATATATATATATATATATATATATATATATATATATATATATATCAATACCACAAATGGTAAAACAGTGACACAAAATGCATGAAATGTGAAAATTGCAAAAGATAAGAACATCGAACCACATAAAATCGAATAACATAACATCAAAAGTAAGTACTGCAGAGTAGATCGATGTGTATCACAGATGCACAACCCACATATTCTGCAGTACTTACCTTCAATGTTATGCTACTCGATGATATGTGGTTCAACATGCTCACCATTCATGATTTCTAAATTTCATGTATTTCATCTGGATCTTTTACCATTTAAGGTATTAACATTTCATGATGATAATATAGACCCATTTATATATCTATATCTATCTATCTATCTATCTATCTATCTATATATATATATATATATACACACACACACACACACACACACACACACACACACACACACACACACACACACACACACACACACTAACACACACAAACACACACACACATTTTTTTCTTTTCCATTAAACAACAAAAATTGGCAAAGAAAGCCAAAGAAATACTTCTATCAAATTACCAGACTGAATGGTGATGTAAACTCAAATAAGGACTAAGGACAATAACACAGTGAAATTAGCAGTAATCAGATAAAGTGTTGCATACTATCAACATCTGTGTAGTAAAAATGAAGACTAATAAAGGAAAAAAAAGAATTTAACAAATACTGATTTCTAATGTCCAGGTTGAAATGTTATTTTCTCCTAGCTTTAATGGAAGAACAATATATTGATTCAGTTGCCTTAAGAGAAACGTTGTACAGCAGACACCATTAGTGGGATGTAAATATATCGGTGTGCAGAGCTTGTATGAAGAGGATCAGGAAGAGAAAATAATAAAGAATGAGGAGGCACAGCACTCTATAATGGGCGAAAATTAAAAATACGTGAGCAAGTGAGAAGGAGAAGAATTAAAATGGGTCACCCTGGCAATGGGGAATGGCAGAACATTCTGAGAAAAGCTTCTGATCAGAAATCAACTACAAGGTGAGAAAAGAGATGAGAATGTAATAGCAGGCATATTTTGGCTAATGCAACAAGTGTAGTTATTAATGATAGACTTATGACATGTTAAATGAAACACCTTCTCTGAAGCTTCATCTAAGAGACAGGTAATTTTTTATGCCTCAGAATGCATGTGCCTCAAACAGCTATGCCAGAAGTTTAAAAAAGAAAGGGCAGTACTTGACATAGTATTCTGAAACAATAAGGAAGAGGTGTTCACAGATAATAAGGTGAATAACTGTCACAGCATCCTATTGCCTAAAGTTCTGACGGATGGACATGGCATCACCAAAATGCATTGGTTACACCGATTGTTGCACTATTGCTATTTTAGTAACACAGTGTTCTAGAACATTTTAAGTTTAATGTTGCTTAACTATAATGAGAGTTGTTCCATGATTTACTATAGGTCTGAGAGCAGCCACGGTTACCCAGATATTATTGTGGCAAAACATTTGTTGGTACTTACATATTATCGCAACCACATTTGTCACTGGCGGCTGGTTCCCCAATCCTGAAATATGTCCCATAATGGTTTTAAAAAGTGACATTGTGTGTATGTGTGTGTGTGTGTTTTTTTTAAATGGTACAGGCTCTTTTCTGAACTGTTATCGAAATCATGTCCAAAACCCCTAATGTACCTGCTTGTTTGTTTAGGCAGTGTACTGAGAGCATGTCAGTTATTGCAACTCCACTCAATGAACGTTCCTTTTTTTTTCCTGCCAGCAAATGCAGGTCAAGTAATGGTTTACACTCACATTTGGTCATCAAAGTTGTGTCATTATTGTAGTGTGACTGGTACAACACACTGTTTTACTTACTTTAACAGACATGTATAGTGAAACGTAACATTCCCAGAAATTAAAAAAAAAAAAAGAAAGAAAACACTGGTTAGAAGAGGTAGAGTGGCTGTGCTTCTGGCTGAGCAATTCTCACCACAGGGAAATAGAGAGACATAGTCACAGTGATCAGGATCACTGCAACAGTATTCCATGAAGAAGTACTATGTGGTTTACACCGAACATGCCAGTGCCAGAAATCACAGCCTGCACTGTAAAAAGAAAATCACACCATGTCACATTTTATCAAAACATTAACCCGATTTGTTGTAGGGTACAGGACCTGTTCAGTTCATTTCAGTTTCAGTAATCGGGAAGATGGCATGACATGCTGCCGCCGGCGGGGAAGTGCAACATGCATTGACAGCTTCAGTATTTTTTCTAATTTTTATTCATAACCCTGCATAAAAGACCCTACCTTTTTAAAGCAAACACATTTTCTCCCAGTTTTTAAAACATTACCGGTCACATTTCATTAGCAGAAGCAACCGTTATGATCGCAAAAATGTGGTTGCGATAATACGTAAGTACCAGTTTGTTTATTTGAATTTCAGTAAAGTTTAGAATATATTTCTGAATATATTTTAAAGTAGTCTAAGATTTTGCTCATATAAAAAATGAGCACATAGGTTCATAAGTTGCACATAGGTTCATAAGTTGCACATAGGTTCATAAGTTATTATTAAGCTTATGGCTAGAGAACTCTCAAGAAGCATAGCCACATTATCCTTGAAGTGGCAAGACCAGACTTGTTCCTACTGGCTGGAAAATCATTTACACTAATGCTATGCATGAATTAGCAGTTTCACCCATCCAACCATAAATAAGCTACATAGTTGAACAAAACATAATGAAATCATAGAGATAACATATTAAAGCCAAACAGGAAAGGAGCAGGTTTGGAGACTACACTGTAAGAGGTAATCACAGGATTGGCATGTCTTCCTTTGTAAAATATGAAGGTTTGTGTTCAAATGAAAATCAAACAATATGATACAGTCATTAGACAGCCAATCATTTACACACACACACACACACACACACACACACACACACACACACACACACACACACACACACACACACACACTATTTACAATCAATAAAAAAAATTAAAACAGACTTTTAGGAAGGCAGAGTTGCAGTAGTTGTGTGAAAATCTTATATTTATATATTTATTTGGCATTTATTTACTGGGAAAGTCTGACTGGGTCAGGAGATATACCCATTTTCAGCAGAGGCCTGGAGAGAAAAGTCTGGATATGTATGGTTAACAGAATGAAAAACTATACAGACATAATAAAGTCATAACATTCAAGCACAAATATGAAAACAACACATTAGTTTGTCAGAATGAGAGCCTAACAGACATGATAAAGATATAACATTCAAACACAAAATTTCAAAAATTACATATTTAGTTTGTCAGAATAAAAACTCAACAGACATAATATATATATACTTTGCAAAGATGTTTCTTAACCATCATCTCTAGTTTTGCCCATCTGTTTCTTTGGCATACTGACAAAAGATTTCACAGATTGTTACTTAGGAAGGTATGTATTTCTACGAGTCTGATGCAAACCCCAAGAAAGCTTTTTCACCTATTGCAAGGCCAAAGTAATGTCTAGTTAAAATGAAATTTTCTCTGAGGTGCTATGGCGTTTCTCTAATGTTGAGCTTGGTTCTGCCAGAAAGTCAGTCAGGCAGATTCAATAAATCCTATATAATTCTTTAACACCATGTGCATGGTGCGGCGAGACATGCACAGAGTAGAGTACTGTTTTGTATTATGTAAGTGGCTCTGCACAATGTGTAGAGCCAAGCAACCATAGTAAGCACATTGGAATGCTAATTACAACATAAGCTGCTGAATTGTATGCTAATCAACCAATCCAAGATGGTGGAACTATTCAACAAGCTATAAAGCAACCCTGTAGACTCAGTGCTGTTTTTTTCTGTGAATTGTAAAACCTATTGGAATACAGCCACAGAAAGGAGTCTGCACAAAAAGAATGTTAGGGACCGTTGTTGCTTTGATTCATGTGTGTGTAAAACAGGCTGAAGTCTGTGCTGCTACTGCTGCTAATAGACCACAGCCATGAAGGAGAAGAGTTTTCAGACCCTGTTTAACTTATCACAATCTGCATGATGTGGAAATTGTGGTGCTCTACAGGGTGGATAGAAATGCATTACAGGAGCTCTGAATCCTCTGTCATCCTCAACTCAAACCTAGGACAAACCAAGGAGAACCCATACCAGTGGAAACAAAGGTATGCATAGCACTTAGAATTTTAACTACAGGAACCTTTCTGAGACCAACAGGGGACATGCTGGGGGTGTCACAGACATCAGCATCCAAGATCCTCCAGCAATTCCTGAATGCTATGCTATACTCCAGCATGCCCGTGACCACATATATTTTCCCTATACTCCTGTGGACAGGGCCACAAATATGCAGGAGTTCTTCCCTGTAGCACACTACCCTGAAGTACTGGGTGCCATAGATAGTGCACATATAGAAATTAAGGCACTACCCAGGAACAGGGAAAGCTCTACATAAATAGAAATGGCTTCCACTCTGTCAAATGCCGAATCATGTGTAATGCCAAGGGAATCATCTTGAATGTGTGTGCTGGCAACCTAGGCAGTTACCATGACACACATATCTGGCATACCTCCCAACTCTAAAACTGTAAACCAATGACAACAGACCACAGCTCCAAATTAGGTGCAAAGTTTATTTGTTTAGCGCTTCCTTCTTGTGATACAGACTTCCTCAGAACAAACACACAATGCTAACCCAGCCCTTAAATACCCGTTAATCAAGTACCTAATTATAAAATTAGTCACATGACAATGCTGAAATTAGTCATAAAAACTAATATACAAGTTTCAAAATATAAGCATTAAGACATATTATATAAAATATGAAAATGACACACATATCTGGCACATCTCCCAACTGTATGAAATATTCACTAGGCCTGATATCTCACAGGGTCATTTACTGGAGGATGCAGGTTATGCACTGGAACTGTGACTGATGATACCCATCAGAAATACACACACACTGGCTGAAGAATGTTATAATAAGGCACATGCTTAAACCAGAAATATCACAGAACATGTGTTTGGGCTACTGAAGACACAGTTCCAGTGCCTAGATACATCTGGGGGAGTTCTGCAGTACAATCCATGTACATGTACTGAAATATTCACCACCTGTGCCATGCTACACAACATCATCCTGAGAAAGCAGCTTCAGCAAGATCGACAAGGGGAAGGGACATACACCCCAACACCAATGGTAAGGTCACCACAGCACACACGTGGGGGGCCAGAGGGAGAACCAGCAGCTGCTGTGGGTGTAGGCAGACACAGGGATGCTCAATATGCCCGGTCATTGGCTAGGAGGCAATGCATAGCACACTCATTCACCACCTAAGGGGCTAAAATCTTCATCCTATGCACAGATGTATAGTAGCATTGATGCCAGAATTTGCTCAATACCTTTACCTACCCATGTACTAACAACAGATAGAGGCAGACCTAAACTAAAACTATTACATCTGCAGGATTTACAAGGTTACAGAGTCAGCCCTGAACTAAAACTGTTGCAACTGCTGGATTTACAAAGTAAATGTTGAACCTGGAGTGTATTGTGTTATAATATTAATGAATGGCATATCCTTGCATGTTGTTACTTGGTAATGTAAACAAGTAAAACGTGAATGATTTGTACAGAAATGACTTTAACATGTGACAGCAGAAACTTATGTGAATACACTATATACCCAAGCAGAGCTCCACGTGGTCCTGCAGAGGGGTCCTGGCAACAGAGAACTGAAAGAAGCGACCACTTTCCAGATTTAAGTATTTTTTGGCTTTTTTATCTGCATTGTCCTCTCTGGCTTTCATTTAACTAGCTATAACTGTTTTTGTGTCTATCTGCTGATTTCTGAAGTATCTGCACTTAAAAGTAGCATTTTGGTCGACTCTGGTCGATTATTACTGTTTTTTTTTGTTAATTTAACTGCTGAGGCTGCCCACTAAAGTGTGCTAGCCTGTGTAAATCGATTTTACTGTTTGCTTAATTGCATTTCTGTGTGCTTTCCTGAAAAAACAAAAAACAAAAAAAAATACTCCTTGCTTTCCCGCCTTTGCTCGACTAGTTTGGACTAGTATACAGGCTTTGCTGTATTCTGGGCTGTGTGTAGTTCCTGTGTTGGCCATTGCCTTACTTGGATAGAAGGAAGTTTCTGAGCTCACCAGTGGGAGTGGGGAACCTTGAGCAGCCTGTCTGTCCCTGGGGGAAGTGACTTCAGCACTTGAGCTCTAAATTATTGGTTGCTTTGGACCATTTCTAGCTCTTTTCAAGTTCCCTGTATAAAAATCCACCTCAGGGCGTTTTTTCTGGCTATATACCCAAGCAGAGCTCCACGTGGTCCTGCAGAGGGGTCCTGGCAACAGAGAACTGAAAGAAGCGACCACTTTCCAGATTTAAGTATTTTTTGGCTTTTTTATCTGCATTGTCCTCTCTGGCTTTCATTTAACTAGCTATAACTGTTTTTGTGTCTATCTGCTGAATTCTGAAGTATCTGCACTTAAAAGTAGCATTTTGGTCGACTCTGGTCGATTATTACTGTTTTTTTGTTAATTTAACTGCTGAGGCTGCCCACTAAAGTGTGCTAGCCTGTGTAAATCGATTTTACTGTTTGCTTAATTGCATTTCTGTGTGCTTTCCTGAAAAACAAAAACAAAAAAATACTCCTTGTTTTCCGCCTTTGCTCGACTAGTTTGGACCAGTATACAGGCTTTGCTGTATTCTGGGCTGTGTGTAGTTCCTGTGTTGGCCATTGCCTTACTTGGATAGAAGGAAGTTTCTGAGCTCACCAGTGGGAGTGGGGAGCCTTGAGCAGCCTATCTGTCCCTGGGGAAGTGACCTCAGCACTTGAGCTGTAAATTATTGGTTGCTTTGGACCATTTCTAGCTCTTTTCAAGTTCCCTGTATAAAAATCCGCCTCAGGGCATTTTTTTCTGGCTATATACCCAAGCAGAGCTCCACGTGGTCCTGCAGAGGGGTCCTGGCAACAGAGAACTGAAAGAAGTGACCACTTTCCAGATTTAAGTATTTTTGGCTTTTTATCTGCATTGTCCTCTCTGGCTTTCATTTAACTAGCTATAACTGTTTTTGTGTCTATCTGCTGATTTCTGAAGTATCTGCACTTAAAAGTAGCATTTTGGTCGACTCTGGTCGATTAATACTGTTTTTTTGTTAATTTAACTGCTGAGGCTGCCCACTAAAGTGTGCTAGCCTGTGTAAATCGATTTTACTGTTTGCTTAATTGCATTTCTGTGTGCTTTCCTGAAAAAAAAAAAAAAAAAAAAAATACTCCTTGTTTTCCCGCCTTTGCTTGACTAGTTTGGACCAGTATACAGGCTTTGCTGTATTCTGGGCTGTGTGTAGTTCCTGTGTTGGCCATTGCCTTACTTGGATAGAAGGAAGTTTCTGAGCTCACCAGTGGGAGTGGGGAGCCTTGAGCAGCCTATCTGTCCCTGGGGGAAGTGTCCTCAGCACTTGAGCTGTAAATTATTGGTTGCTTTGGACCATTTCTAGCTCTTTTCAAGTTCCCTGTATAAAAATCCGCCTCAGGGCATTTTTTTCTGGCTATATACCCAAGCAGAGCTCCACGTGGTCCTGCAGAGGGGTCCTGGCAACAGAGAACTGAAAGAAGCGACCACTTTCCAGATTTAAGTATTTTTTGGCTTTTTTATCTGCATTGTCCTCTCTGGCTTTCATTTAACTAGCTATAACTGTTTTTGTGTCTATCTGCTGATTTCTGAAGTATCTGCACTTAAAAGTAGCATTTTGGTCGACTCTGGTCGATTAATACTGTTTTTTTGTTAATTTAACTGCTGAGGCTGCCCACTAAAGTATGATAGCCTGTGTAAATCGATTTTACTGTTTGCTTAATTGCATTTCTGTGTGCTTTCCTGAAAAAACAAAAAACAAAAAAAATACTCCTTGTTTTCCCGCCTTTGCTTGACTAGTTTGGACCAGTGTACAGGCTTTGCTGTATTCTGGGCTGTGTGTAGTTCCTGTGTTGGCCATTGCCTTACTTGGATAGAAGGAAGTTTCTGAGCTCACCAGTGGGAGTGGGGAGCCTTGAGCAGCCTATCTGTCCCTGGGGGAAGTGACCTCAGCACTTGAGCTGTAAATTATTGGTTGCTTTGGACCATTTCTAGCTCTTTTCAAGTTCCCTATATAAAAATCCGCCTCAGGGTGTTTTTTTCTGGCTATATACCCAAGCAGAGCTCCACGTGGTCCTGCAGAGGGGTCCTGGCAACAGAGAACTGAAAGAAGCGACCACTTTCCAGATTTAAGTATTTTTGGCTTTTTTATCTGCATTGTCCTCTCTGGCTTTCATTTAACTAGCTATAACTGTTTTTGTGTCTATCTGCTGATTTCTGAAGTATCTGCACTTAAAAGTAGCATTTTGGTCGACTCTGGTCGATTATTACTGTTTTTTTGTTAATTTAACTGCTGAGGCTGCCCACTAAAGTGTGCTAGCCTGTGTAAATCGATTTTACTGTTTGCTTAATTGCATTTCTGTGTGCTTTCCTGAAAAACAAAAACAAAAAAATACTCCTTGTTTTCCGCCTTTGCTCGACTAGTTTGGACCAGTATACAGGCTTTGCTGTATTCTGGGCTGTGTGTAGTTCCTGTGTTGGCCATTGCCTTACTTGGATAGAAGGAAGTTTCTGAGCTCACCAGTGGGAGTGGGGAGCCTTGAGCAGCCTATCTGTCCCTGGGGAAGTGACCTCAGCACTTGAGCTGTAAATTATTGGTTGCTTTGGACCATTTCTAGCTCTTTTCAAGTTCCCTGTATAAAAATCCGCCTCAGGGCATTTTTTCTGGCTATATACCCAAGCAGAGCTCCACGTGGTCCTGCAGAGGGGTCCTGGCAACAGAGAACTGAAAGAAGCGACCACTTTCCAGATTTAAGTATTTTTTGGCTTTTTTTATCTGCATTGTCCTCTCTGGCTTTCATGTAACTAGCTATAACTGTTTTTGTGTCTATCTGCTGATTTCTGAAGTATCTGCACTTAAAAGTAGCATTTTGGTCGACTCTGGTCGATTAATACTGTTTTTTTTGTTAATTTAACTGCTGAGGCTGCCCACTAAAGTGTGCTAGCCTGTGTAAATCGATTTTACTGTTTGCTTAATTGCATTTCTGTGTGCTTTCCTGAAAAAACAAAAAAAAATATACTCCTTGTTTTCCCGCCTTTGCTCGACTAGTTTGAACCAGTATACAGGCTTTGCTGTATTCTGGGCTGTGTGTAGTTCCTGTGTTGGCCATTGCCTTACTTGGATAGAAGGACGTTTCTGAGCTCACCAGTGGGAGTGGGGAGCCTTGAGCAGCCTATCTGTCCCTGGGGGAAGTGACCTCAGCACTTGAGCTGTAAATTATTGGTTGCTTTGGACCATTTCTAGCTCTTTTCAAGTTCCCTGTATAAAAATCCGCCTCAGGGCGTTTTTGCGCAGTTGGGCGCATAGCAGCAGCAGTGGTTATACAGGTTTAAACTATTTCTGGCTCCGCCAAGTCTGCTCTTCAATTTTTCACTTAGAAAGCTCTACTCAGTCTATTTAGCTGTATATATTAGCACGTTTTTCGGGACTTCTAGTCTTAGCAAGCACTCTTATAATAAAGTAAGCACTCTTATACTAAAGTAAGCACTACAGCCATCCACTACCCCCTGTGAATACCCACTTCCCTTAAAGGCACAGCACTCCTTATAATATTCTAGTATGTCGAGTGGTAGACCACTAGCATCCTCTCTTGTTCAGCTGGTTAACCTGGGAATTTTAAGACAATGTTACAATTGTCTCATGTTCACAGACAACCCTCTCCTCCTTCCTACTAACACAAATACTTGTGAGAGATGCAACTATATAGCCAGACTGGAGGCTGAACTCTCTCAACTCAGGACTGGCAAGACCAGACAGGAGGAGACGGTACCCACACCCGAAGCAAAACCGGTCACACATAAAACCACCACCACTGCAAACCAAACACATAAGAACACAAAGACATACTCGGAGGCTTTTATAAAAAACTTACCAAAACAACAGAGGCCTCCAAAGCAGACACCCAGAAATACACCCCACAAAACGTAACACCTACAACACATACCTCAAACAACAGGTGTGTCACACAATCACAGCCCCTAAGGCAAAACACTATGCCAGAGACATTAGTAATAGGTGACTCTATAGTCAGACACACCGACGTTCCACTTACCAGGCTGAATAAGGAGAGGGTAACGGTGAGCTGCCTATCGGGAGCTAGGATCCGCCACATTACACACGCACTCAGATCACTCCAAAGCAAGTACAAGTATGATGCAGTCATTGTCCATGCTGGTGTGAATGACCTGAGATGTACCTCCCTGGACTACATGAAAAGAGACATTGAAGAGCTCTCCGATTATGTAGCCCAGACTGGTATGACCCTGACCCTGAGCAGCATCCTGCCTTCACCAAGAATGATGCCTCAGTACAAAGACAAAATGATCAATTTTAACAATTGGCTTAATCACTGGTGTCATTCTAGGGGGATCCAATGTCTGTCAGCCTGGGATGACATGCTGGACAAGCCGCTTTGCTTCGCAAGGGATGGCTTGCACCTGTCACCACTGGGCTTCCGGATACTGGCCAAGGCTCTTGCCACCCCCATAGTGCATTTTTTAGGCAATGCTCAAAAGACAAATCAACCTCCGTAAAAAACAAAAATGGAAAAAAATTAAGGGTAATGCTGCTCAACGCCAGAAGTCTAAATCTCAAGATGCAGGCACTCGAAGCACTTCTCAGTATGGAGAACATCAATGTCTGTGCAGTAACTGAAACCTGGTTCAAGGCTCCTGAGAGCACTCCAGCGCTACCAGGCTATACCTCATATCATGCTTTTCGGCCTCAAGTTCCAGGCCGAACCACAAAGGGAGGGGGAGTGTCCATTTTCATAAAGGACACCTCTCGATTGGTGGCTACCCATGAAACTTTCGAAGACCAAAATGTGTCAAAAGTACAATTAGCAAACCAACATCACAAACACAGATATACTAAGCACTAAGTCAGCTATGCACCCTGAACATCAGACACAAATGTTATGTATCCCTGAATCCAAAAGATAGAAAACAAAGATATGTTACAGTTATCATTACATGCACAGGGTGTTATGTGTGTGTGTGTGTGTGGGGGGGCCTAGGCTGACACAAAAGATCAGTGAGTGTATGTGAGTAAGAAAGAGATGCAGGCAGACATTTGGATAAAGTAACAAAAGGCTAGTGAGACATAATGAGCTTTAAGCTTCACAGTTGAACAACCTAACTGTTGTGTGTGTATTTGTGTGTGTGTGTGTGTGTGTGTGTGTGTGTGTGTGTGTGTGTGTGTGTGTGTGTGTGTGTATGTGTGTGTGTGTGTGTGTGTGTGTGTGTGTGTGTGTGTGTATGTGTGTGTGTGTGTGTGTGTGTGTGTGTGTGTGTGTGTGTGTGTGTGTGTATGGGTCCTCCAGGTGAAATTGGTGTGTAAGTGTCTGCAGAAACACAGCCAAGCTCTGTCCTGGTATGTCAGACAGGTATGAGCCATGCATCGCAGAGGTGGCAGTTCATCATTCTCATACCTGACCATGAGAACTGGCTTTGCCAGGAGTTGCACTGGCACATCCATGCCCACAGTCAGATGCACTGCTGCTACCTGAATGTGACTAATATCTGCTTGACGAGCTTCCTCATGAGGATACCCAGGACCACGACCTCATGGCCTACCATATCTCGGTGTGGACATCTCGATCACTGATGGAGCAGTGGAAGTAGTGCCACTGTGGGAGTGTGATCGAGCATGGCTGACATCAGATGATGTGGATAACCTACACTCACATGAATGCTGTCCCCTTCCCAGCAGATGTTCATCACAGATACTGTGTCATTCATCAGATCAATTGAACATGATGGAGGCAGTCATGCATGTCAGCCTGTGCCACATCTACAACCCTAATCATTTCTCTGTAGGACCTACAGGAATATGCATGCACCTCCATGACAGCCCTAAGCATACATTAAGTGGCACAGGAAGGCAAACATGTATCAGGTGAAGGATGGACAGCAGGCATCCTCCAAGCACCCCTCACAACCCTCCTGTGTGGCACCTCACCCACACTTTGGCTATGACCAGAATCAATAGGCACTAAAGCTGCAGTAACCACACTTCCCTGATCAAGTGTCTCACCCTCCACCTGTCCAATATCTGAGGGCTCACTGGAAAGGGTTGGCATAAGTCTAATGGCTGTGTCCGATGGAATTATAGGGGATGGCTGAATGTCAATGTCAGTGTCAGATTAAATTCTAACATCAAATAAACCAAAATAAAATAAAAATAAACAAATAAAAAAAGTTTTTTCACATTTTTGCAGGGGAGCAAGCTCCCCTGCATCCCCACACCCCCTGATAATTAAATATGCCAACTCCAAGATCACACTACAGAGAGGTAGACAGTAAATTTCCTGTTCCTTGTTGTGCAGCAATCTCCAAAATGAACATTCAAAGTTTCAAAACTTTGATCATATGGTCATTGATGATATAATGTTTGAAGTTCTGAAACTTCAATCATTTGAAGTAGACCCTTGCAGCTATATCCCAAAGTAATATATTTTTCTTGGTTATCCACATAAACAAAACTCCTCACCTTCAGGTTCCCTAGCTGCATGGTTGCCGTTTTATGGTGTAGATTGAATGCTGTAAGCATGGTAAATATGCAAATGAGGTGTGAACTCACTAGAATTGCCAAATCCCAAATACTTGGCTCAGTTTAGCAGATGTAAACATAGTACAGGCACTCCCTCAGTGTTTGTTGCTAATTGATTGCAACTGTGAATGATTACTGGTAGGGAGAATGTAACACTATAACAATTCAGCCTCCTGTATGTCTGGTGGGTGTGTCAGCCAAATTAGACTTGCAAAGTGTGGAAGAAATTGTATCAATGATTTAAATGTAAGTAAGTAGCTCACATTTCACAGTTTCTGTTCAGTATCATCCAACTTCCCTTTCATTTGTTGGCAACTTTAAATTGCTACTATTTAATATCTTCACATATTTTAAGGACAATGATACAAAGTGCCTTACAGGCTGCATATCTCAAATTACTGGTCAGATAAGACATGGACGAGCAACAAACACAGACAGATAAAACAGAGTCACAAATGGTTGTGTGATCACTCAGTGCACTACATCTGAAATTAATACATGTACAAACAACTGTCATATGTTTTGTTAGTATTTTGGATGATGTTGCACCTGGCTGTATGCATAATGATTTCAGCTTTCTGCTGCAAAGCTGTTTGTGTGGCAAAGAGAGATACAACACCCTTATTGTGTTTTGAAGGTTCATTGGAGTGGAAGTTTAAATCCAGACCTGTGTAAAAATATTTCAAGTGTACCAACATACATTTTGTAATGATGATTTCATATTTTTCTTTTCTTCCTTTTAACTAATTTCCCCCCTTTTTAAATGCAAGTATTTCATGGTACACAGCTTAGTGCAAACAAGGCAAATGGAGAAGCACAATGAATGTCATGTTTAGCTCTGCTTATTTCTTTTGTGCAATGCTTAGTGTTGTGCAATCCTGGACTAGTAGTCCACAAAAGAAGCAGACAGAACACCTGCAGACAGGGCATAGACAGTGTAAATGTCAAAAAGGATATATTGTGGTCAATTGTTGCTTTCCAGCACTCAACACCACTAAGTTGCATTGGGCAGCAGTTAGCAAGCTTTCCCAACATCTGTAGCCATCGAACACCTGCAGACAGAACTCAGTCTTCAATTTAAAATAGATACATTCTATTAATTCTGTTGGACACTGTTCAGACATGCTAAGCAGTTTTGTGAGGCAGTTAAAACACAGAATTTAAGAAAGAATGAAAATTAGGCAACTCTCATTAAACTATTCCTGTGGCTGCAGGTGTAAGTGGAGGGCTGTAAAACAGATGGTCTGTAGTTCTAATACATGAAGTGTAATATATTTTTACTGTTGTGACAGTCAAATTTACAGTAATTAATAGAAAAATATACAAGTGTTATTTCAATAATCTGTGGCAACAAATGTAAATGTAGGGCTTCCATAGATATGGTCCTGGGTTCTAATATAGGAAATTACAAACATTTTTACTGTTGGTCCATTTCACATTACATTTAATCTCATTTATAACAGCTTATACATAATTATGAATAGTGAAACTGTTAAGAATCATATGTATGAGCGATAAGACATCCTTGCTCTGTTTACACCCTTGCTCTGTTTTGAAGCTTCAGATGTATGACTGAGAGTATACTGTCTACTAAGTTTCTGTAAGTAAAATTCTGCTATCTGGACTTGGATGGCCTTCACACTTAAATAAGACACATAAACATATGAATTTATATACAAGAACCTTGTCAGGTCACACACATTTTTATTTTATTTTATTTTACATTTGATAACTGGGAAAGTCTGATTGGACACAGGTCCATTTTCAGCGGAGGCCTGGGCAGATAAGCTCCAAACAACACAAACATAGAATACCAGGCAATTACATGGAACATTCAGTTCATGTTATGGGAGCTTTCATTGCATGCACACAAGGAAATTATACATACAGTATGGAATACATTAAATTAACAGTTCATACAAAAGTCAAACATTGAGGTATAGAGTATCAAAAGACATCTACTCAAAAGACCTTAAAAGAGGCAGAATTTTGTATTCATGAAACAGACTGTCAGACTAGTTAGGGTACAGAGGAGTTACCTTTAAGGGTTAGCCTGGTGAATGACATGAGCATAGCCAAATATTCTGAAAATGTTTTTTCAGGAGTTTTTTAAACTGAGTAGTGGAGGTGGTAGAGGTTGTATGGCTTGGTAGGGTGTTCTATTTTTTGGCAATGGTGCTGGCAAAAAGGGATTTGCCAGCATAATTTCATTGCTTGACGACTTTTATGAGATTTTGGTGGCTGGATCTAAGAGTTCTAGTGGGGATGTGTGGTTGTATGATTTGCTGTAGTGCAGGGTTTTGGCTGGGAAAGTAGTAAAGTTTGTGAGGAGTAGATGGTTGAGTAGTAGCATATGAGGTAGCTCCAACCAGTTGACTTGCTTAAGTGACAGACAGTGATGGGACCTATAAGGGGATTCGGTAGCAAATTTAGCGATTTTGTTGTAACAAGATTCCATTTTATTTAAGTCAGTTTGCCAGAGATTAGTTAAGATGGGAGAGGTATATAAGAGGATGGATAGGAGATGGGTCCTTGCAATGGTCGCTTTGGTGTTATTAGTCATAAAGTGTTTATTCCTATAAAGGAGTCCAAGTTTTTTGTTAACTTTCATGATGGTTTGAGCAATGTGGATGTCACATTTAGGATTGTTGTCACTTTCAACACCTAGCAGTTTTGTGTGTGTGGTAGGGCTGATTTGAGTGTTGTCTTTGATTTAGGGTTGGTGGTTTTCCTGGGCCAAATATAATAAGTTTAGTTTTTTGGGATTGAGAAGAAGATTGATATTGGTGAAACATGTTTCTGCGAGGGTGAAGTAATTCTGGGTTAAGGATTGAAGTTCATGTAGTGTGGAGGCGGCACAAATAAGGGTGGAGTCATCTGCATATTGTACTACTGACACAGAGGGTGAGGATAAAGTGATGTGGTTAGTATATAAGGAGAACTGTAAGGGACCGGGAATAGACCCTTGAGGGATTCCTATGTTAACTGGAAATAGGGGGGATAGTTGGCCTTTCCAGAGAATTGTTTGTTGACGGCCAGATAGGTAGCTGTTAAACCAAACAATAGAGGATGGGCTTATATTTATGCTAGATAGAGAATTGAGAAGAATGCTGTGGTTAACCATATCAAAGGCTTTTGATAAGTCTAAGAATATGGAGGATACAAACAGACCATTGCTTCTGTGGTGGTTAACTATATCCGTGAATGATAGGAGGGCTGTGGTGGTGCTGTGAGATGGTCTAAAGCCATGTTGTGAAGCAGAAAGAAGGTTGTTATCATTGAGGTGTTGCATTAGTTGAGTGTGAACCACTCTTTCTAATATTTTGGACAGAAGTGATAGGATTGTAATTGGATGATAATTGGTCAGCTCTAAGGAGTTTCCCCCTTTGTGTAGTGGAATGATGTGTGAGGTTTTCCAGGAGGTGGGTACTTTGTTTTCCAGCAGTGATCTATTTATGAGAATAGAGACTGGGTAGGCTATGGCATCAGCTGATATCTGAAGGAAGTCTGCTGGGAGCTTATCGGCTGCTAGTGTGGTTGGTTTTAGTTTTTTGAGGAGCTTAGAAATTACCCTAGTGGACACGGGGTGGAGGATGAAAGTGGGGATGCCAGGTTGAGTGTTGAGAAGGGTGGGGTTATTTGTTGGTATGGGACTACAGGGACTGTACTGGGCATTGGCCAGGGTTTGGACAGTTTTGGTAAATAATTTGTTGAATTGTGTGGGAATGTCTTTAACATTGCTAGGTAGCACTGGGGAAGGGGTGGCAGTTTTTCCTGGGCAGAGTATGCTATTTAATATGGCCCAAAATTTCTGGGGGATTTGAACATGTTTTTCATTCATGCTTTTTGTAGTAATTGGCTTTGTCTAGTTTGATTTGCTTTTTGGTTTTGTTTCAGAGTTCTAGATAGTTTTGTCTAAGACATAAGTTTTATTTCTCTGATACTATGTCCAAGCTTTGTCTCTTTCTTTCATTTTAGTTTTGGTGTCTTTGGTGAGCCATGGGGCATAGCTAGTTTTTATTCTAATGGTTTGGGAAGGTGCATGATGGTTTAGGATGTTTAGGAAGATTAAGTTGAAAATTTCAACGGCTTTGTCTAGGGCTAGTTGTTTAAGGGGGCCCAGTTGACACTTTGTAGCTCTTGGAGGAAGAACATTTTTCTGTTGTGAACTTCCCTGAGGATGGGTTGGTTGATAGATTGCGATTTATACCTAATTAGGTATGTTGGGTGATGGTCACTTAGGCTGTCTGGGAGACAGCCTGATAGGTGAGCTTGAGTGGGGTCAGATACTAGGATCCAGTCCAAAACTGACTGGTGTTTGAATGCTTTGTCATTTCTTTTGGGAGTTATTATGGTTTGGGTAAACCTGTGGAGGTTTAGAAAGGCAGAGAGATTGTGGCTGGAGCATTTTGTTCAGTCTATATTGAAGTCCCGTAGTAGTATGGTTTCATGTGGAAAGGAGTTGGACAGACAGTTAAACAGGTGTTCCATAACAGTTGTGTTAATGCCTTGTGGGATATAGTCACCTGCAATAATTATGTGCTTATTGGGATTTATTTCTAGTTTGCCAAGGAATAGTTCTACATCCTTGATTTCTGGGTTATTGTAGTCTAGTTGCTCTATGGTGAGGTGATTTTGGAAGAGAATTGCTACACCCCCTCCTTTTTCCCTAGTCTATCTTTTCTAATCATATTGTAGCCTGGGGCAGTAATTTCATCATTGTGGTGTTCTGGTTTAAGCCATGTTTCTGTTAATATTGTGACTTCAGGTTTGTATAGGGTAAGCAAAGCATGAAGGTCATGTATTTTATTGAGTATGCTTCTTACATTGCTATTTAAGACGAGGGTAGATGTGCTAGGTCTATTGTAAAGAGCATTTAGCTGGTTTGGGGTAGGGTGATAGATGATGTAGGTCCTGGGTTGGGGTGTATGTCACCGCAACTAGTGAGTGTTTTGAGTGTGAGTAGTGTTTGCTAAATGTGTGTAATATTTTATTTAATCTTTGAGAGCTATGAGGGTTTATTTTGAAGTTAGTTTGTAGTGTGGGTAAACAAGGTGTTGGGTGTGGGTGAGGATGTATTGCTCTATAGGGATGCTATTTAGTTTGGTGTGGTTAATTGTGGAGTCTGTCTGCCAGGGAGGAAGGGTGTCATTTCTGAGTTGAGTGTGGTAAGAGGTTAGGTTGGAAAGAACAAGACGATTAATGATTATAGTAGGATAGAGTAGTGCATTTAGTAGTTGGATTGGTTGTGTGTAAAGCACGGTGTACCCAAAAACAGTATAAGGCAGACATATAAATAGGAACTCAAATAAAAATGACTTTCTACAATATCAACAAACCCTAGAAAATGTATAGGCCAATGTCTAGATGTTGAAACAACAAGGTTTTAAAGAATGCACCATGAACAGAACACAGAAATCTGTAAAAAACTATCAAAACATGTATTTGCAATACACAATTTGTTCCCATGTGATGTCCTTAATTCTTAAACACTGAGAAAAATACTCAGTGTAAGTAGTTGCTCATGGCTGCATACATGCTTAACACCTCAAACTGTCATCTGTATTTATGAAAGATTCATGACTATGTCAGGGAAGCACTTCTTCTATGGCAAAGATGGAAAATCACTGCTGTGGAAGAAAATATCTTGTCCCTTATGCATAAGTTTGAATCCCACACTGTAAAAATCAATTCTATCAGTGTATAAAGCCAAACCAAAAATGTGTCAGGTCATGAAATTTATGCCCCTGTCTATGTCTGCAAAGATAAATCACCTAACAGTGACATTAGCAGACACCCCTTAAACTAATGTCAAGTATCATATTAACTTTCTGGCTTCAAAAATTGCTTTCCTCCCTTTTTGGCACTGCTTCTCTCCACTTAACATCATACAAACATGGTTGGGATCATTGTTCGGGTTTGCGCACTACCAGTAAATGCAATAACAGAAATTGGTGGGAAACCATCATTTGCCATTGCTCTACTATTGGGATTAGACATGTTTGGCATTAGATGGGAATATGCCCAATTTAGGGCACAGAGGTGGAGTGTTCAGGTGTCCAGGATATTTATTAGAATCTTGGTAAAGTGGCACAGCCAAAGGCTTCTGCAGGGAGACTATTCTGGCTCCCAGTACAAGTTTGAGTCTTGGAATAGTCTGGCCAAGGTTGTATCCAGTGTGACTGGCATTCCATGCACAGGAGAACAGTGTAGGCACCATTTCAATGACCTAAAAAGGCACAAGAGGGATTCACTCAACCAGTGGTTGGATGAGTTTCAAACCTTCAACATCCCACAGTTGTGTATGTATTCTAATAAAGAGGATTTCTAACACATAGAAAACTAAATATAAGCAAGACTATTATGCATGATGCTCTTTTGCTCTTTTGTTTTCTTTTCTCAGCTAATCTTGAAATTGAGTTGAATCAGCAGGCTTGTGTTGTTTGTTTGCAGAGATTGAGGTGAGAGAGAGTGGTATGTATGCAGCACAAGAAAAGCTTTATTGTAGCTTTAACAGTTAAATATAGATTTTTTATTTTCTATACAGTAGTAGCAAAGTGAGCATGTATATCCTAACTGTAAAATCAAGTATGCATGCATAATCTGTAACACAAACCAATTTTAGGAGTCAATTCTAAAAGACTGTAGTCAGACATTTTGGGTTCAAATACTATGATTAACAACTATACAATACTGCAGTTCTCTAATAATATTACATAAATTAAAATCTATATAAGTGGCATAAATACCCTGTTGCTAACTCTAATCTGTACAATTAGACCAAGCATATGTGCAATATATGTACACTGCAAGGATTACTTTGAGTACAATCCATAATTATAGTTTGTAGTTGTAGGACAAATATTTAATTATATTAATTCAGATACAATAGTTGTATAACTGTGACAATGCATTGTATGTCACATGCAATGGTACTAATTTTATTGCTTTTTTCCCTCACCCCAACCCTTATCTTTTTTTTCTATGTGTCACCAAATGTCTTCATATCATCCATCTGAAACAAATCACTAAATGCTTCACAGCACAGCAAGGTAGGCCAATCCCAGTAAGTCAGCCTGCCCCCACTCCACCTGCTCCAGCTCCGATGTCCGGCACATCTGGGACCCAACTTGGCAGTACTGTCTCTGCTGTCTCTGCACTACCTACAACCTCAGTTAACACTACCCTGGCAGCTGGTGCTGTGGTACCTCTCGAAGTACTAGTGGAGGTTGGGATTTCATTGTCTTCCAGGGTATGCCAGGGTTGGATCATAAGGTTGTGCACAGCACCACTGGTGTATGCCTACCCTGGATGTAGAGGCTGCTTTACCTCATGGTTGGTAGGAGAATAAGATGTCAAGCACTCCAGCAGCCAGCAGAGTAAGGGGACAGTGATGATAGACCTGCCAGTGAGGACTAGATTCTTGCTGTCTCCACGTTTGACAAGCATGAGTTTGTGTTGTACCTCTCTCACCCCAATCATGGTTTCTGCCAACCTTTTGCGTCCCTCACTATCCCTGTGTCTTGTCTTGTTTGTCATGTTTGTTTGCATTTGTTTCCTCATTTACCAGCTTACCTTACCCAGAAATACCAACATCCCTTACCCAGCATTTCTCTCTTACAGAAGTTAAAAGAAAAAATGGGCATCTGTCCCACAAAAAAAATTGTCCAATACATAGCTCTCCATTTCACACATGTGTCTTCTTGACACACTTGATCCAGTCCAATTGGCTATACAACAGAATTGTATTGCTGTCATCACTCTTTGTGGAGGTGACAGTCCAAATTCAGCTAATATTCTGTACATATTTTCAGTTTACACTGTTAAAGAAATGGATAGCTGTGGTTCTTTCTGACCCCCCCCCCTCCTGCTCATTCCAATATTGCTTTCCCTTTTCTTCCCCTGCTTGCCCCTAATTTCACCACTTTCCTATCTACCCCATTTTAACACATATAACCTGGTCAAAAAATGGAATCACACAGAATGCACATAAGTACCAAAAAAAAAATAAAACAAAAAAAAACAGTGGAGTCTTTCACTTTTTAGCCTCTATATTTGCATAAACTTTGGCATCACACACCAATGCCAACATATGGTGAACAACTCTTCTGAAGTGTGGCTACCTCCACACAATGCCACTTAACCATGCTGCACTACATCAAACAACAGTAACACATGGTAAAGGTAGAGTAAAGTAATATTTTATTGCATTATCACTATTTGTTTAAAAGTATTATATACACCTGGATTCTAACCCTAGATCACCTGGGCTCAAAAAGGAATGTGCCAATGCATTTACACATGCTGCCACACACAACTAAGTATAATGTGTGTTTCATACACTCATTACCACCTCTCCTAATTTTAGCAATTAGCCTCACATTTACACACTGCTTAACTATGTGCAAACAGGGAAAGCAGTAGAAATGTGTATCTCACATATGCAAGCACTTTGCCAACCATCTCACAAACCCGCTGCAGGCTGTTGTGCTTTGAAAAGTAAATAATAGCATGTAGTAGTTCTGTTTAGTGTCCATGTAGTTTTCATGCTATGAAACTACATGTGGAAACATAACAAAATGAAGTTCCTATCTAAGAATATGTCACATATTTACAATGCAGCCATATGTTACCCCCTGTGTTCCGCAACACTGCTCTCCAAGTATTTGTTGACAAATATATAAAATCACTATGTAAATTAATAACAAATGTTGTGTGATATATCATGCATATCTTTAGAATGACAATACACATTCAGATTTTCAAATACTTGTACTAATGTGGATACCTGTTTGCATATAGTTTGCAAAGCTGTCTCTTAAACTATGTATTCATTATTTATTTATTGGCATTTGTATCGGGATAGTTTACTGGGTCAAGCAAACTATTTTCAGTGGAGGCCTGGGGAGAAAAGCTCCAGAAGAACACATTAGAAAAATGCAAAAATCAAACAGCATAAACTTATTACAAACTAATCCACTACAGTTTATATAGTAGTATGGAAAAACATTATGCCAGCTGCCTATCATACACGATATTTGCAGAGTTATAATCTTAATTACATTATGAAACTACTAGTATCTAAGTTAAAGGAGTTATGGCATATAAAAGAACAAGTGAAGAAAGTATAAGAATGAAGAGGGGAAAGAAATAGGTTGTGTAAATGACAGGCAAAGGAGGAAAGTAAAAGAGAAACGTGAGATAGAGGCATGGGGAAAAAGCTGTGAATAGTAAAGGGTGAAGAAAGAGAGAATGGATTGAAGGTTGTATAATGGAAAAGAACTGTGAGCATACCTCTCAATCAACCTCTCAGTGCAAGAAATCTGGACAAAGCCAGAAAGAATGGGGGCACAAAGGCCCAAAAATAGGGACACAATTTGAATATTGCTCCTATAAACTTAGAAAGTTGCTAGAATATCATGTTTTGTATTATTATGCATTTTTTGAAGTATATAAAGTCTGAAGCTCAAATATCTGTCATTATTTACTACTATTATTTAATGACTTCAATCTTCAATGGTTTGCCAGAAAAACACAGATTTTATGAGGAACAGACCGAAAATATGAGGTAGAAATCTGGACAATCTGTGAAAATCTGTACAGTTGAGAGGTATGACTGTGAGTGGAAAGTTAGCAGATGAAGGGAATGATAGGATGGTCATGACAGATAAGTTATGGAAAGAGGAGGAGACCTAGTATAATTACAGATCCAAGTGGAGTGGAGATGTTTTTGCAGAGCTGTTTTAAAGGAAAGAGTGTTGTGGGTGGTATAGATAGCTAGAGTAAAGCTGTTCCAGGTTTTGGCTATAGTCCCAACAGGTAGTTTGGGTTTATGAATTTGCAGGAGGTGTTGGTTTTCTGATCTTAGGGACCTATTGGGATTGCAGTGGGAAAGTAGGGAATTTAGAGTAGGGAAATCTTGAGGTTTAAAAAGTATTCTGTGTGTGGTAGCTAGCTGGACAAAGGTGAAGTAGTGGAGGAACTCAGGCCAGTTTTATGTTTTTAGAGGTATGCAGTGATAGGTGGAGAGATGGCTATTTGTTGCAAACTTAACAATTGTATTACAGCATGTTTGTAATTTAGTTCTGAGTGAGAATTGGTGGTTGGTTAGCAAGGGGGGGCCGTAGACAAGAGAAGAAAGCAGATAGGTGGAAGGAAACGCTTGTTTTGTAGAAAGAGAAAGGAAAAGTTTATGCCTGTAAAGAAGGTCCAGTTTTCAGTGTGTCTTACTGATGTTATTTTGGATGTGTAGGTCAGATTTTAGGCTCTCACCAAGTATGATTCTCAGGAGTTTAGTATGGCTAACTAATTTGATTTTTGTGTGGTTCAGGGAATGTATGGTAAACTGATATTTGTTGATGGGAGTATTTTTTTAGGAGTGAAAGTTAAGAGCTTAGTTTTATTGGGGTTTAGAGACAGATGTTTGTTAAGTAGCCATGTCTCTGTGGTGGAAAAAGAGGATTGAGTGATGTGTTGTAGCTGTGTTGTATTTTTATCAGAGCAAATATTAGTGAGTCATCTTCATATTGTACAAGTTCTCCCTGATGGAATGATGAGTGAAGGTTATTGATAAATATATGGAAATGCAGTGGTCCTAATCTAGAGCCTTGGGGAACACAAGTTGAGCTGTGAATACATGGAGATATAGAGTGTTGCCATTTTACTGCATGTTCTCTATCAGATTGCTATCTTTTGAACCATTGGAGAAATGGGGTAGATAGTCCAATGTTAGAAAACTGGAGGAGAAGGAGTGAGAGATAGTATCAAAGGCCTTAGATACATCCAGAAATAGAGTGGAGATGATCTTCCCAGAGTCATGGGCTATACTGACTAAGTTCCTTAAGGAAATTAGGGCAGTTAAAGCACTGTGGCCTGGTCTGAAACCATGTTGCATTTCAGAAAAGATTTGTTTGTTAAGAAGAAATGTAGAAGCTGCACGTGTACACATTTTTCTAGGAGTTTGGAGATGAGACAAAGAATAATTATGATGCAGAATATGGACATATCAGTTGAGGTACAACCTTTCTGGAGGGGTAGGATATATGCTCTTTTCCAGAGATTGCGGATGTATAATTCTTGGATGGATCTATTAATGAGTATGCTAATGGATTAAACAATAGCTTCTGCTGGGATTTTTAGGTACTCTTCGGGTAGCCCGTCAGCTGTGTTGGAGCTGGATTTTAGTTTGAGACGTAGTCTTTTTTATGGTTGTGGTTAGGACTGTAGTGAGTGTGAATTCAGGTGAGGTACATGTTGTGACTAAGTTTGTGTGTGTGGTTGAGGGGGGCTGGGACTGTGTGTATTGCAGAGTGGTTTGATGAAAAATGGTGGTCATAGGGAGTGGAGACTGGGGCTGCATATGTTGAGTGAGAGTGGTTTGGCCTGGACTATTTGTTACAGGGAGAGGATGAGAGATGTTAGCTGCAATATTAGCTATTGTGTCTATGAAGTGCAAGTTAAAGAGACTTACTATTTGTTCAGGTGTTTTGTCTGGGCGAGGGCAAGTGTTACTTTTTGTGCTTGGGTTTAGGAGAGTACCAATGGAGCTGATGTCATCCACCATAGGTTGTCATGCAGCCTTGTAAAAGTCAGATGTGCTGTGGAGCTTGTGTACTACATTTTTTACTCAGTGTACTTAAGTAGGGATTCTGTTCTTACTGCAGTCAACTAGGTTGTTTTGTGTACTTGCTTGACATTAGAGAGAGAATTTCACACTAGCATGTGGGACACCGCTATCACCATTTACTCCTCATCATACCTGGCTTATGTCATCATCTATAAAGTGTTGTCTGACACTCCCCAAGTCAGACTTGAGCTGTGGCACTTGCCTTAAATATCAAGTTTGGTGTACTTAGATAGGTAAGGGTTCTGTTTTCACTACAATCAACTGGGGTTTGTGTTTGTGCACTTGCTTGATATTAGTGAGAGCATTTTACACCAGCATATGGGTATGTGGGAAACTGCTATTACCATTTACTTTTCGCCAGACATTGCTGATGTCATCAGCTATTGCTAATTTGCAGATGTGCAGTAGTCCCATCAGGACAGGGTCAGAGACTAGAGTGTAGCCCAGGCACAAGTTACTTCATCCTATATAATACAGATTACAGTGACAGTGCTGTCAGTCTATCCACATATGCCATGGCATGGTTTGTAGGACCTATATTTTCTTGGTGAGAAATCATAGGTCTTTTCTTTACAGACATTAAAATATATTGCCTGTGTACAACAGACATGTGTGAGTTGTTAATGCTTCATCCATGTCTTGTACATCTGTTAGATGTGCTGAAAGAGGTCATCAAGGGCATGCATGATGAGAAAACTATCATCCTGTGGATCTTTACCAGGCCAAGGCTGCCAAAGCCATGACAACACATGAGATGAAAAAAAAAACATAGGGGGGGTTTATTATATTACGAAAACAAATGTGCAATGCAAGGATAATGTAGATATGACACCCTTTAATCAGACCAGTTGGTATGTGTCCCATGTCCTGGGGTCAATGGTATGTGGAATGTCCACCAGCAAGTGGGAACAGTGGTGAGTACTCCCTTGTATGTAACACAACTACTGAGTATGTGCAGGACATACACTTCAAAGGCATAATACCTCCATAGTTCACAGCCTTCATCGCACCAATAACTGAATACAATGCACCCTTCTTCATGTACCTCACTACACATCTTCTAGTGATGTCTAAATGAGGTGTAACATGTTTGCTGCAATAAGCTGCCACACATCTTATTGGCCATACCTACATGTTCTTTTTGTTGCATAAACATTACTGTTTGATGGTGTGGAACTCCCATCAAGGTGTTACACCAGATGCACATGTGATACCTGTTCTGGTGATACACACATTACAAACATAGGTGTTTGACAACATTGATGACATAGGTCACATTCATGACAGTGGATATGCACATATATATGCCATGCACACCAGTCAACTATCCTGGATTTATCATAATGCCACATACAAGTATAGAAGTGTCCCTCCTAGCACCTCCAACAGATGTTACAGTGTCAGGATGGTGTGCTTGATTACCCTCATAGATTGCTGACATGTCATAATAGTTGTACAAGTGTGTTCATGCAGAACTATTGATGATGACTCAGAACCACATATGTTGTATCAGAGATATGAGATTACTGGTGGTATTATTCTGATATTGTCCATAACTGTGCTTGCTTCTTTTACTGTTCTCCATGGGCCTGTAACTTTGTCCCACTTTTTGGAGACCTTTGCTGACATACTCATATTCAGTAATATCAATTTGCACAGCTTCACAATATGCACCCAACCCCAATTGTGTATTACATTCCTGATAAATGTCCTCTCTATTGTTCATGTCAGGGTGCTAATCTCACAAAGACATCTTCTCCATTATTATGTTAACTTGTCTGGCAGTCACATAATATACATTTTATTGTGGGCCACAGTGGTGCAGCAGTTAGTGTTGTCGCCTCACAGCAAGAGGTTATTTCGTTCGATTCTCGGCTGGAGTTCCTTCTGTGTGGAGTCTGCATGTCCTACTTGCAGCTGAGTGAGCTTTACAGACATGCAGGTAGGTGCGTGTGCATGTAGGTGTGCCTTCTGTGAAAGTTGGGTGTTGGGGTGGCAATTCAGCAATGTAAAAATCTGCTGGTAATCAATCTGTGGACCGGTGATCCACTGTGGCGCCCCTAACCAGGAAAAGCTGAAAGACATTGCTTACTGTGAAGCTTATACTACACCATGTTAATATGTGATTAGTGTTTCTGCTGCAAGTGTCTTCTATTTACATGCCCTCATCTGCTATAAATTACAATGTTTCACCTGTTCTCTTTCCCTGTGTTCATTCCTTCTATTCATCTGTGTGTCTTTATGCAATACAAATACTTTCCCGACTGTTAATTTTAAATAGCAGCCCATGTACCCTTACAGGTCATTTACCCAACTTTTGTACTGAATGGCTGGAATGGGTTTTCACAATACTCTGCACTGTATTCACTGTCCTGTGTTGTGTTTGGAACATATAAATTACTATATCATAAACCCTAGAAATCACTGTGGCATTCCGTGCAATCCCACTAACCTAGATTGCTGTACGATAAACAGGTTCGCTATATGTGTTGCTTTGCTCAATTTTCTGGCTGCCAAAACTATTGCCAGACATGAAACCATGCTTTATTATCAAAATTTTTTACTCTGAAAAGGCTGTGGCCGAGGCGCTAAGAGATTAAGAATTGTATTTGCAAGTATACTGAACTGTATTGAATAAATTATTCCAGACTTTGAAAGTAGAGCTGGGACTCACTTTTTGTTCTTGTTGTTGATAATATAGTTGGCGGTCTTTTTGTTGTTTTACAGTGAAACCATGCTTGTTTATGTTTAAACGCAGTGAGTGACATGAATATGCAATTACCGCTAATGCTCACCGCGTAAATGCATAAACTCAATATAGGCTTTATGCTAAGCCTACAGAGAGTTTATTGGATCCTCCTGAATATCTTTTGTTTAGAATATAAAATGTAAGCCTTCCATTAAGTAATGTAGCTCTACTTTGAATATTAAGCTACGTAAACCTTTTGAATAAGCACAGTGGTGAGCAGGTGCATCATGTATCAAAGCAAAAGAAAATATGTCGCTTTCTATTATTTGTAACATCTGGGAGATAGTTACTGATCACAGGGCCATTACTGTTTGGATGTATTCTAGTTTTGGAATAAGTACATTTTTTGCCAGAGATATTCTGGCCTGGGGCAAGAGTAGATGTTTTAATTTGTAGCACAGTTTAAGTTGTAATCATGCTTTTCTAACTATTGTTTCAGTATGGTAGGTTACAGATATACTAGGGTCAAGCGGTAGACCTAGGTACTTCTGTTGTTTAACAGCTAGGATGGTATTGGTATGCAGATTTTTAATTATAGGTTGCTGTGTTTGCATGAGCTTTTGAGTAACAGAAAACAAGAGTGGATTTTTGTGATTAAGTAAAAACTTGAAGGTAGGCAGGAAGGAACGTTGCTTGATGTGTAGAGGGAGTGTATTAGACATGCAAGGAAGGTATTAGTAAGAAAACTATTATGTCAGAACATGTTATTGATCTTATATACAGATAGATATAGATATAGATATAGATATAGATATAGATATATTTGGATCACATTCTTGTTAGAGTGTTTGTTATCTAAATGTACAGAAGAAAAAAAAGCACTGTGTCTTTCACAGTGTAAAAGACTAAGCGAATGTCATCTCTCATGTGTCTGTATGCAGCAGAGTTAAGTTACAAAAATGTTGGCTGGGATTCATAAACACCTGCTCTGTCATGATAAGCACCTTTGTGTAATGAAAATGGAGAAACAAGTTGTGTGCAATTCAAAAAACACTATGGCACAACATGACCAGCTTGAAAACAGGGCTTACATATGCTAATGACTATATAATGAGCCATGCTCTATGCTAATGAAGTAAAAAAAGTGGTGGAGCAATTTAGAAATGCACATAATGTACAACCATGCTATTCCCAACTTAGGAATGAATTCAGCCATATGCTCGTATGCTGAAGAAAAACTTTAAAATACATTAGAGGTTGCCACAGCTATTGTAAACTTGAATTTGCAGCAGGCATTTGTAACAGCTTTTGCTGCTGCTGGTCTAAGATGTCACACTTCGTGGCATGCCATACAGTAAATATTGGGCATGTGTTGCTCTCATCTGCAGCTCATGGAAATTATAAAGAACCCATTCCAAAGAACCCATACAAAGGTATGTGTGCCTTTAAATATTTTAGCTAGAAAGACCTTTCATCAAACTACTGAGGACACGGTCTGGGTTTTACAGGCTTCTACCTGCAGAATACTCCACAGTTCCTCAATGTCATGCTTCAGCACGTAGGGAGCATATGTGATTTCCAAGTACTCCATAGGAGAAAGCTAGTCTTATGCAAGACTTCTACCATTTTCTGAAGTATTGCGGGCCATAGGCTGCACCACCACTGAAATAAAGGCCTCATTTGGTGAACTTGGAAGAAGGTAAGTTAACTGCAAAGGGTATCACTCCATCAAGTGCCAGGAGGTCTGCAATGCACAAAATATCATCTACAAGATGTATGCAGGCCACCTAGGCAGTTTCCATGAGTCACACACATGGCACACCTGAGACCTTTATCAATGGTTCACAGGGGTGGCTTTTCATGGGGGCATTTAGTGGGGGATGCAGGATGTACCCTTTAACCTTGGCTCATGACACCATTGAGAACTACATGAAGCAAGGTTACAACCATGCCCATTCAAAACAGTGGCAACTGAGACAGATGAGGTGTCAGAGGAGGAGTCAGTAACAAGGGGTGACCATGCCAGACAGATGATTCCACAAGAGGTAGCAAATGACACAGTCTTACTATGTAAGTTATAAAACAGCTCAGCAGATACATACAAACCATCCACATTGTCTCATTGTCTATGCATCAGACATAGGAAGCCCAAGTCAGACACTCACCCAGTGGCCAGTGAGCTCTTATCATTATTTGTACAGATGGGTTAGCAAGTTTTACTACACAACTACTACCATAATTAAACAGATTAAACACAGACAAACAGTAAAAATTATGATGCATATACAGGAAAACCAGACTTTGCCTATCCATGCAGTGTCTGGTCACTCTGTGTATCAGATATAAGTAGCCTAAGTCACAGATTGTGCAAAGGACACAGCACAGTTATCATCTTCATGGGCAGTTGAGGAGGGGGTTACAGAAGTGCAAGTATTTTACAGGGAAGTGTGTGAGTTTGACAGCTGAGATGTAACAGAATGAGTGTGTGCACTTAAGGCCAGTGTGTCCAGGTTTGAGGTGTATGGCTAATGTGTGGAAGTCCACTGTGAACTGTGTGTATGAGGTGTCATTGTCAGCATGGGCTTATGTGTGTGTGTGTGTGTGTGTGTGTGTGTGTGTGTGTGTGTGTGTGTGTGTGTGTGTGTGTGTGTGTTTGTGTGCGTGTGTGTGTGTGTGTGTATGTGTGTGTGTGTGTGTGTGTGTGTGCGTCTACAGGAACATGCCTCAGCATATGTGGCAGATCTATTCTCTGGCATAAAGGACAGGTCTGAGCCATGCATGGATGAGGATCTAGTTTGCCACACATGCCCCCCACACATGAAAACTGATATTGCAAGTTAAGTTGCACTGGTTGTTCTATGACCCTGGTTGGAAGTTGGTGTGCTGCGTAAAAATGAATATTATCTGCCAGACAAGTTGTCAGCATGACCACAGCATGACCACATCAAGGGCAATGACCACATGAATGGCCTCTCCTAGGTATAGACATAGCCACAACTGATGTAGCAGTAAAACTGCTACCACTGTGGGAACAGGACCTATCATATCCATGTTTGCTAACATCTCTGAGGATTTACCAGGTACTTGCCTCATGGTTGTTGTCTTTTCCCCATCAGATGACCTGGAGCAGATACTCAATGTTCCAATGTGTCATTCATCTTGTCCAATGACAACTGAGCATGTACAACCTGCAGTATTCTCATAACTTCTCCCTAGACACTGGTAGAACTCAATTGTGCTTCCACAATAGCCCTGTATGCAGTCTGCATGGTACTGACACTACAATGTCAGGGGAATGGTGCTGACTATTCCTCCAGTGAGCACCTCTACTGAACCCCCCATATGGTACCTTCTGCTTTCATTGGCTAGAGGCAGATTTGGACATGAGTGTACCTGGGGCCACCACACTACTCCGATATCAACAGTGTTCAGGCCATAGTCAGAAACCAAGGACCACTCTTAAGGAATTTAGGACCTAATAAGTGTGAATAAAATATAGGAGCAGCAATTAAAAATCAGGTCCATAAATGTTGATAAGTGCACAAAAGCATCAAGTTTGTCATACATATGGATAAATATGCTTAGTCAATTTTAGAAGGAAGTATATTAGTAATCCATACATGTCAGAATTTCTCCACCTTGTTCCTTCTCTGTGCTGTGTGCAGTTCAGTGCAAGATACTGCTTGAAGCAGCTACTGACATTTTTTTGAGAGAAGTTCAGGAGATGTCATTTTCTACCATCTGGTGATGGACTTCTTTACCATGAGAAGCATGATAGAATCAGCTTTGGATGGAAAAACGTCTGAGGAATAGCCAAACATTGCTAAATGTTTTTGGATTCCCTAGTCCATGAATGCTTCGTTAACTACTTTTGTCCAAAAGTGTTTCCAAAAATTGGAGAGATGGAAGCATCCTCAAACTATATGCTCCCAGTTCAATATGCTATCACTCCAAAGATAGCACTGATACTCTGAAATTCCTACATTTTTAGAAAAACTGATGCTTGGAGTCAAAAAGAGATAGTACAAACACTTCCAGGTCAATAACGTCCATTCAGAGGGGGAAAGGAGTTTGAAAAGGACCCACAAGACATTATCTAACTTTTTCCACATCTTTTAAAAGCAAAGCCTTTGGGGGGGGGGGGTAACTATGAGCTTTCTCTAACCACTGTGCTGCTTTTAAAATATTATGAGAGGAAGTGTGGCTCTTAATGAACCCCACCTGACACTGATGAACTGTACTCTATGTTTACAGATCGAATGACATGTTCATCAAATGGCCATTCATGCGACATGGACTATCGAAACTTCCTTTCGATGAACATGCCATTCAATCAGTAAACATTGACCCAATGAACTGGGCTAGGGAGGATGAAGGACAATCAAGCAGCTCAAATTCCCATGTAAGTTTTTCATTCAACAGCAAAATAGGCCTATAGTTGTATCTCTGTGGAATCTTTACCTGGCTTGAGAGCTAGCAGTATTAGCTCATCAGATCCAGGTGCCTTTTTTACCTCTAATCTCTTTATAGATTATAAGACTTCCATCTTAGAAATAGGGCAGAATAACATTTCAATCTGTCCTGTGGTTAGGGAAGGAATCAAAAGCTTAGAAATTACAGACACTACCATTGTTTGGTATATCTACTGAATTCTGGGTATCACTACCTCTACTTAGTTAACATGTGATTTGAATCTTCCTGCCACATAGTATGGAAGACAGAATTATACCTAGCTCTATATTTATTACTTCCTTTCTAGAGAAATGAACTAGGTCTATGATACAGTTATGATCTCCATAAGAACTACAGAATTGCTGGCATTATCTTGTATTTACCATCACAGCCTGTTTGCAGCTAATATTCCTATGGCTGGACGAAAATATACTGAAAGTAATGTCATGATATGACCTCTGAAGAATGTAACTCCTACCACTTCACCTTTTGCCGTACTAAAGGTTTGCAATACCTGGTTGCCTGATGATCCTTTAAAACTGAACAAAGTAAATGCACCCCCCATGCTTCTGGATTGAATGAGTTGAACTAGATATTATATCAGTTCCACAGAAGTTTAACTTTATCAACTCAGTACTGCAAAGAGGAGCTTCCTGCAAAGCTAAAACATTCAGCATATATGTGATCCATGTACATAGACATGCTTCTTTAATGGAGGAGTGAATCCCATTGACACTAAGGAGGCCTAACATAAAAACATTAAAGTGAAATATTTATTTATTTATTATTTATTTATTTATTTTACATTTGTTAACCGGGCTAGTCTGGCTGGATACATGTCCATTTTCAGCAGAGGCCCGAGGAGAAAAGCTCCACTATCATACTATAACTTTACAGTTTAAAAAGAGACCACTAATAAAAATAACAATCAATCAAACAATAAAACAATCAAACAATGACAAAAGAAAAGCAAAGTAAAATTGAATATACAGTATTACCGGGCTTGTGTGGCTCGATACATGGATATTTTCTGCAGAGGGCTGAGGAGGAAAGCTCCACTATCATACTACAAACTTTACAGTTTAAAAAATCACTAAAACAGAAAAGAATCAAACATTGCGGAAAAGCAAGATACAATTTAATATACAGAGTTAACTATGAGAGCAGGTAGTGTAACAGTTATCAGTCAGGATTCGAGCATGGGCATAGCCAGTGATTTTGTAAATGATTTCTAATCTGTTTTTTGAAAAGGTGACATGAGGCTAGGGAGGTCAGTTCAGTGGGAAGTTTAAACAGAATATCCCCAAAGGGATGATATAGAAAAATGCCACTGATACCTGCTAAAAGCATTGTCTTTTCTTTCAGGTGGTGGGTGCCAAAAATAGGGTAAGCAAGTATCATTTACAGATCTAAGAATACATGTGAAGCCTTTATAAAATTCCCAAGTAATAGAAACCAAAGCACAGGACAGAAGAATAAACAAAGTCAAAAGATAACAACACATAAAACATTATATCCTAATTATCTTTTAAGACACTAACTATATACACAGAAAAATTATGATCCTCAAGGTAATGAGGTTGCAAAGCACATCCAGGGATCCCCACCAGTCCCCTGGACTGTAGTTGGAATTTTATACCTTTGCTGCCAATGTGCAACTAGGTTTCCTAAGCACTCATTTAGTTGATGAAACAAAAAAAACAGTCTTGCAATATGGGCAAAGGAAATACCATGTGATCAACCTGCCACCATACATATGGATAACATTGGCTCCTATATGTACCAAAATATACAGTCTTTGTCTATGTCATCAGAATGAACAAAGAAATTGCACCAAACCAGTTCATGCTATGCTTATGTTTATGCTTAAGTCTGCTGTTGTAGACTTAACCCATTTAGGATCTGGTGAAAGTATGGTGAGGTCAACTGCCGAACAGTCCCACTTGACTGTGGCTGGAATCTAATCTATGGTCTCAGGAATTAGAACACCTGTCTTGTCGCTAAGGTACATGACTTTTCACTCAGCTATGCAAAAGCATGTGGGATGTCTTGAAGAAGAACGTTTAAGCTTGCCGGATACTGAATGGAAGATTATCATGCCTTTCTCTTTATGGAACTGCACCAATGGAAACCATTGCTTCCTATCTGATATTATTTGGCTGGAGTAATCATTATCAAATCTCATTTTCTTTACCAGCTATAGTATGTTGCTCTTCTACCAAGCTGTAAATAAAACTTTTTCTTTCAGGAAAAAAGAAAGGAAGCACATAAGGACTGGTCTTGGTGGATCTGCTGACTTTGCAATCAAGGCAAGTGATCTGTGCGCCCTTTCCAACTGCAACTTGGTTGCTGCATCTAGTCCAAGGGTGGTTGGTATCTAGACCTGTAAAAACAAACCACATTCTTTTGTCCAACACCCTCTGTTTGCCTCAATATACAGAGGTTCTTGTACCATCCTCAGTTTTCCTGGTTGTCAACTCAGGCATTTGCCAATTGAGTGATGTGTAGAAGGTATTTAATTTTGTGCCCTGCATCCTCTAATCTAATTGCTAAGTCCTATGCTGAATGTTCAATGCTTTCTGTGCATGTCATCTCTTCATGAACTCATATTTGAATATCTTTCACTTTTTCGTGTAGTGACATTTGAAAAGTACTGAAGGAGATTGGAAGATGATTTATAGTAATAGGCAACAGAGTGATATCTGAATTGGGATCTGCTGAATTGATCTGTTGTGTTGTGGCAGCTTCAACACAGCTGGAAGCACTTTGATGATTGGCATTAAATTAAGCAAAACACTATGACCATCTCTGTGGAACTTGTGGATTTAGCTGTCAACATTAGTGAGAGCAATATAAAACAGAACACATAGAATCTCACATTGAAAATAATGCTACACACATTTTGATTTGCCCAGTACTTCAAGGGCACATGACAAAAGATATTCCTCTCTACAAACACAATTCAAAGCTACAGCTGGCAGGCTACTAAAGATTGTAGACGTGTTGCACTGTACACATTAAAGACATTTTTATGACTTGTATGAATATGTTAAACAATGTAGGTAGACAGCACAAAGGAAATAAATGTGAATATTGTCCAAAGATTCAGGTGTATGAATAAAGAAGCACATTTAAATATTCTGAAAGACTATTGTATTTCGGGGGCAATTGTCAAAGCATTTTTCTTCCATTGAAAGTGAAGAAAGTCATCTTCTGTAGAGGGGATGGAAGACCCCCAGTCCACATCTCATCTGCATGATGTAGATTTCCCCCTATGGGCATGTCGTCCATGCTAATTAGTTCTTTCAGCTCATGGATAACCTCCTATGGGCATGTTGTCCATGCTAATTAGTTCTTTCAATTCATACTTTCTGAATCAGTCACTTTTTGTGATGAACAAACAAGGTAATAATTGTGTTGGGGTCTACATGATGCTGTGCACATATCTGAGCTGCACAGCTGTGGTGATTAAGAGTTTAGGAAGCGAATCCCTCTCAAGTGTGCCTCAGTAGAAGTACTTATCAGTCATTGATGTGTTGAAGATCCATGCTCATCAAACTCACACTTTGAATAGGCGTGTCATACAGGTAACAGCTACAAGTACAGATAAGTTATGCACATAGGTAAATATGACTGAAATAACTCCACATATTGCCTAAGTCATCTAAACTTAATGTGAGGTGGCTGTGCAAAACTTCCAGATGTGTGAAGATTTCTAATAATGAGAATGATATCCCTCACCATCTAAAGTTAGATTAACTATTGAGTATATATTCACAGTAGAAAACAGTCAGATGGAGGTATACCAAGTTTTTATTTTTCAATAATTTTTGTTTATCATTTACAATAGTAAAAATCAACAGATGAAATATAACAAACACACATGACCATAATACAGTGTTATGCATTAAGCTTGATACAATAGGATGTAGGTCAATCAACAATAATATCTACACTATATACATAGATGCTTTCTTCTTTCAAGCGTATAGATATGACAATTATATAAGAACTATTATGAATATATCACAAGGAAAAAGGAAGAGAAAACTTTTGATAGTTACTTATATGAGTTATTATGGAATCCCTTTCTGGCAAATTACTATGTGTCTCTGTAAAGGATTATACTAGTATAATGTTGTAGGCTTGTTCCCATATTTCTCTGATTTTAATATTTTTGTCTGTTTTATCAATTGGTATTTTGTGGGCCAATAAGTGTTTAATAGCCGTCTGTCTAAATCCCAACCAATATATACTAGTTGGGTTAAGCCATTTAGATGCTATGTACAGTTTCATTAAGAGAAAAAATATTAATCAGAGTAGTGACTTGATTCTTTGGAGTGTTGTGAGGAAGGATATGTAATATAGTAAATTCCCATGTTAGTGTAGATGTCTGATAGCCAATTTTTTGTAGTTGTAGTTTAAGGGAATTCCAAAGTTTATAGACACATTTACAGCTCCATAATAGATGAAGTAAGTCAGCAGTTTGATCTTTACAATGTGGACACAGTGGTGATTTCGAAGGGTTAAGTTTATGTAGGATTGCAGGTGTAAAATATGTGTTATTGTTAATCATGAGTTGGGTAAAAGCTAGTTTTTTGAAAGGTATGGATTTTAATGTTAGGTTGATTGCTTGATTTATTTGGTGGTTCCCAATGGATGGATTTATCTTCCTCCAATAGTCAGAAAAAAGTATATCCTTCTGAAATTTAATGTCATTAATTAATTTGTAAGCATTAGTGGTGGCTTTCTTAGTTGAGAGGATAGTTTTCCAGAGTAGATTACAGACTTCTGTGTCATTGTTGGATATGTTAGTGTCTGGAGGTAACTGGAACACAGCTCTTTAATTTGTCTCAGGGTTGTAGTGTTTTCATAGCTTGTATAAGGTTTAGGGACTTGAAGAGTTTTTGCATTAGTAAGGTGGAGTGTTTTAAAGGCTCTATCTAATATGTTATAAGATTGCAATAGTTTATGGTTTAGGAATGGTAGTCCTTTAGGATTGATACCCAGACTCTTGATGTGTCTGTAATATATTATTACCCAGGGAGGAGCTCAGATTTTAGCTGTCAGGTTATATTCTGCTATTCTCAACACTCTATTAGTGTTAATAATTTAGCAATATGTTTCAAAATTTGGAAGGGCTAGTCCTCCTTTACTTTTGGGAATTGTAAATTTAGGATAAGAGATTCTGTTTTTTTGGGTTCCCAGATACATTTAGCAAGCAGGGTATGCATCTGTTTAAAAAAATTGTTGGGTATGATTATCTGGGATGTCATAAATATATAAAGTAGTCTAGGCAGTACATTCATTTTAATTACAGATACTTTGGCCAGAAATGGTAATTTTAGATTGTTCCATCTTTTAATGTCTAATATAATGTCTTACCATTTTCGGGTTATATTATTTTGGTAAAGATCTTTGTTATTTTGAGAAAATGTAATACCCAGATATTTCATTTCTTCTTTGGTTTTAATTGTGCCTAATAGTGGTAGGAGTGAAAACGGCTTGGGAGGTTTTAAGGGGAAAATGTTAATTTTGTTGAGGTTTAGTTTGTAATTCGACATCGTCGAGAATTGTTCAATAGCAGCTAATGTTTTATTTATATCTGAGATTGCTGTAGTACAGTATATATTCAAATCATCCGCAAAAGTGGATTGGAAGATTTTGAGGTTGTAAATTATTGGGGGGTTATGGTACGTGTTTTGTTTGATGTTTAGGAAGAGTGGTTCTAAGTATAGATTAAAGAGTAGGGAAGATAAGGGGCATCCTTGTCTGGTACCGTTTTTTATTGGAATTCTATTGGACCATGTTTTATTAATGTATATGGATGTATAAGGGTTACTATAGAGTATTTGTATAATCTGGATAAAGTTATTGGGTATATTAAAGTATGGTAGTGTTTGAAGTAAAAATTCTATATTGACCCTATCAAAGGCTTTGTGAGCATCAATAACTAATGCGTATATATTTAAGTTGTTTTGGCTGGCATAAGAAATTAATGTATTTAGTGTTAGTGTATTGTCGCTTGTCTGTCTGAATGGTGTGAAACCAGATTGTTAAGGGGAAATGATTTTACCTAACAGATTTTTCAATCTATTTGCAAGGATAGATGTTAAGATTTTTGTATATATATTTAGAAGAGAAATAGGTCTATAACTATCTGGGTTTTTCAGATCAGCTTGTTCTTTAAGTATAAAAATAGTTTTAGATGCATTAAAGTGTATGTCATTAATTTTGTTATTTATTATATAGTTCAAAATATCAAATAGGATTTGGGCTAGCAACCGAGTAAAACTTTTATAGAATTCTACAGTGGGACTGTCCGGGTCTGGGGCCTTGTGTGCTTTCAGTTGTAGAATTGTTGAGATTATTTCATTGGTTGATATAGGTTCACTTAATTTTTTTTGTTGGTCTAAGTCCAGCTTCGGAAAGGTCAGGTTTTGGAGAAAGAGGGTTCTATCCTCTTTTGAGGCTAGTAGAGTTTGTTCTCCATAAATCTGAGAGTATATTGATTCAAAGGCTTTGATAATGTCCTCATTTTTGGTGTAGTGTCTATTCCCATAATTTATTTCAGGTATTTGGGAGGGAGTTTTGATCTGGGCTATAATTCTGGCCAAAGCTCGGGATGGTAATTGAACTTCATTTGCATAGTTAGCTAATATTCTAGTTTCATGAAAAGGAGGTATACCAAGTTTGAACTCATTCAATGGACAAAGAAAATGCAATTAATACTTTATACAAATTTTGAGTATGCCATCTAATTTGTGGTTTAACTTCTTGCATTTTAGTCTCATTTCTGTCCTGTCCTCCCATTATCATACTTTAATCAGTCCCAAAAAATATAAAACAAACCCATGTGCAAATAGTGTATTGCAACATAAATTCCCATTTCAGATGTAAAAATTATTGCTAAGTCTAATTTACTCTGTTCTAAGTAGGTGCCTACTTGGCACAACTTGTTAATGATATAAATAGTCCTTCCCAGTGCAATTGGTGCAGGGTTGTAATGCTGGGCAATGCACTATTTTTTAAAAGTGTGTAATTCTGTATTCCTTTCCAGTGAATAACTCTGACATTTGAAAATATTGTATGTGTATCTGTTAATTGTGCCTTATGGGTCCTGTGTACTGTGAGTCCTTAAGAAGCTATGCCAGACATGTAATAGTAGCGAGTCTGTATTAATTGACAGTCATGAGTACATAGGCATTGATACATATCCTTGAAACTAAACCCCCTTGATCATGCACATCAGATAGTTATTTGCAATCTGAACTTTTATCCATTAGCAAATGTTACTGAAGGAAATTATACATATACCCTCAAAGGAGTTATGGAAAAAAAAAGTAAAATATGTGCTCTCATGTTCAAAAGCCATATTATGGTTGGCATTGAGCATCATTGCTGATCATCCATTCCCCTTAGGTAATGATAGTTCTCACCCTGTAGCAAAAACTGAGAAAATTCCCATGCACTATGCCTTAGTCATTATTCACTCAAATAAGCATGGAGTTGGTGTATATCATTTAGCATATTAGATATAGGCAAAAGTGATGTTATAAGATTCATTTCCCTGTAACTTCCTTCATGCCTCAACATCTTAATCATCTGTGTACTCCATTATAGTGCAACATGTGCAAGGTGTGAACTCATATAAAAATACTACCATTTTAATGTTTTCTTCCCCTGTTATACATATAATCAGTTCAGAATGTATCATTTTTATTTTACTGTGAAGCAAATGCCTTCAGGAAAATATGATATACTTTCTTTATCTTTAAGACTTTCCATGGCACATTGTTATAATTTTAATGTTTTGGTTCCCCTTATTGACGTATTACTTTTTCCTATTTGTATTTCCATTTTTTGCACTCATCTTGACATCATTTCTCATTATGCTTAAGGACAGCCATGACATAAGTTCATCTGTGGTGTTACAAGTACATAGAAACACTAAGAGATTGATTTTGGCATGTAGGGGTTCAAGCCCATTCTGGGTTATGTAGTCATTTGCAAACATATTTTGTCGACAAGCAATGTTTAAAGTATGAGCACTTCATTGTGTACACTTCTGAATACAATCACATGGGTATTAACAATATAAAAGTATTGTTTTTACATAGAAATTGATGCATATCAATAAAAGGAGTTAGTGGACAATATAAAAGTATGACTTCAAACTGTAACAGCTTGCATTCTTACAGTCACTCATAAATGATGTTAAACTTGCAAATCATATCTATGGACAGTTCCTACAATATTCTTACCTATGTATGTATGTGTCACAGTGCTCAACTCAGTAATTTGAGAAACCTATGCTTGCACACATACTGTGGAATATAAAGTACATTATCCCAAAAAATTTCCCCTCACTAAACATATATTGAAATATGTAAAAGAAACCACTAAGTACAGACTTGTATACATGTATTCCCACACCTTCTGTGGCTTATCTGGGTAATTCTCTTTTTGTTTTAATTTGCTTGGAATATGTATGGGCTCATATCTCCTCACATGCAATATATCTGCCACTGTCCTCTAAATTCACTTCCCCTAAAATAATAATGATGTTATTTAAAATGGGTCTAGTTTACATTATCAATGGTTCAAAAGATCGAATGGCTAAATATTGAGGTGATAGTATCAAACCTCTGAATATTGTAAACCAAATCAAGAAGCACCACATCTGTTTTGCAGGAGAGACAGTAACTTCCATAACCCTTCTATTTAAATGTACTGACTATGAGACTGCACTACAGTGGATAAAGGGCATATTTACTAACCCCACTGTACTGCAATTTAAGTTAAAAGAGTTCCCTTTCACTTTCCAGCAGTTGATGTTCTAAAGGTCTTATCTGGTCTTACATGGAGTTCTTTAACTGTTAGCATAGATGGTTAAGGCAGTGAGCTATATTTCCTTTGGTGGAGGGTTTGATTCCCTCAGCTCTTACTTGGTTGCTGTTTGGCCTTGAACAAGTCACTTAACCAGACTTTGCTCCTAGGTTGCCCCTGAAAAGGGACTGTGGGTCTGAGTGGTTAATAAATGCATATTATTTGTCAATAATTTCAGCTCAATATTTATCTGATTAGTCTTCTGAACCATTGCCAATGAGAATAAGACCAATTTAAAACAGAATCACATTAAAAACTAAACATGCTATTTTTGTGGTTATTTGTTGTGCAGTAGTTGGCAGAGAGCAATGTCGCTAGTCAGTGATGACCACAGAGAACTGGTCATTCTCATTCCATGGAAAAAAATGAAAAAAATCCTACATATGCACTCAGCCAACAGTCGCACACCTATGCATGGCATTGGCGGATGTCAATTAGCATTTTGAACAAAAATAAAATTAAAATATTAATGAACAGAAACAAAATTAAAGCATGGAGAATCTTCTAACTCTAAATTTCTTTGTGGCTCAATGTATTAATGATATAAAGAATCCCCTTATACTTTAATAGCTATAGGGTTGGAAATCAATAAGCATGTCTTTATTTCAAAGGTATTATGTCACTCAGCAGTTGTAGTACATTGTAATGTATATCTTGATACCCCCCTCATCTCATAGTGCAGTGGTATACCTGGTTAATATACTTTTTGTTTTCATATGAGTTGAGTATACATGGGTTCAATTCCCCTCACATGCAGTAACCATTGTAATGTCGTCGGCATTTGTCCCACCCTGAAATGGTTACTGCTTTAAGGTAAAACAGAATCACATTACAGACATGTACCAGAAATGTACTAATTAGTAATATACATTATGCCAAAATAGATGCTGTACTGTTTCTGATCTGCATAATGCTGTAGTGTATGTAACAGAGCTTCTTTCCAGTGATCTACGTTTTCTTGTCCTCACTTCACATGCAAATAATAATAGTTCCTCTATGAATATAAAGCTCAATGTATGATGAGTTTTGCTTCCAGTGGTTCAATTCCAATATACTGTGCATTATCCATAACAAAAATATTTTCCATCTAAGCAATGGAACTTGTAATCCTGTTTAAACATTATATAAGGACAATACACAATAAAATTAGTTAAGGAATTGTATATTTGCATGTGCGTGCTAAGAAGTGGAAAAAGAAAGTGAAATAGACTTGATATATCAATATTAAGCATCATGAGCTGGAGTCATTGTGAAGCATAGATAGGCATTAGCAAATATAGGCAAGCAATACTATGTTTCACACCTAAAATTGACACTGGATCTATACCAAATATAGCACCTATAGTTTCTTTTTCTGCCTTCCTTCATACTAGTTTGGTTGTCTATGGTGGCCTTTGCTGTGCACAAGATGGACCAGGCAAGATCTATTTTGTGCAACAATTCCCTGGCATTTTTCCTGAGATCTTTGAAGAGAAGACATGGCTGATGATGGTGAGGGTAATGGTCCATTTAGAGTACTGAGGTGATTTCAGGAGGAGTTGAGCAGTTTGTACATGTCTTTGTGAAGAACCACATCCACAGGCTATTGTAGGAGGCCTCTATCAGGTAGCAATGCAAGGCTGAGGCATGGAATAGTTTGGCCAAGGTTGTCACCTGTGCTGTTGGCATCCCACACATCACACACCAGAGAACAGTGTTGTTACCATTACAGTGACATGAAATACCTCAAAGCTGATCTCCAGTGCTGATGGTAGGCAGATTATATGGTCAAACCACCACCTCTGTATTGTAAGTGTGTCATCCTGTATATATGCAAACCACTACAATAACACTACAACAAATAGTTTTTTATTAGTCTCTTTCCTTATGTGTAGCCCCTGTAGAGATTGAAGGAAATTAGGAGATGTAGTGGGAGTGAATTCAATGTCTAAGAGAGACACAGGGTAGGTATGGCTTCAGGTATTACTAAGTACAATGTTTAACCTAAAATTAGTTGTAGCAATAGGTAATAAAGGTTGTTGAAATCAGGGCAACAGTGGTTGTCAGACAACTAAGTTAGTATGCATTTTCTGAGTGAGCAGTGAGCAAATCTTAAACAGTGGTAAGATTAGCTAATTCAATAAAGCCTACATGGTCTGCTAAGATGTGATGCACACATGATAGCACACAATTTAGTATTTAGGAAGTGGCTCTACACACCATGTAGAGCTGTACAAACATGGTAAACACCATGGGATGCTATGTACAGCATAAGCAGCTGAATTGTATGCTAATCATCCAATCCAAGATGAAGGAGCCATTCAACAAGCTACTAAATAATCATGTAGACTCAGTGTAGGTTTTCCCTGAGAATTCCAAAACCTACCCTGCAAATTTCAAAACCTATTGGAATGCAGCCATGGAAACATCTCTGCACAGAAACTATGTTAGTAGCTGCTGTTGCTCTTATCTGTGTGTATGTGCAACATGCACAAGCCTATGCTGCTGCTGCTGCTAATAGACCTTGGCCAAAAAGGAGAAGGTGAAGGGTGTTTAGATCTTAACTTTCTGTGGTCTGTATGATGTGGAAATTGTAAAATGCTACAGGATGGATAGAGACACACTGCAGGAACTCTGCAGTCTCTGTTGTTCTTAACTGAGAGCAAGGGTAAACTGAGGGAAACCAATACAAGTGGAGACTAAGGTATGTGTAGCACTTAGAATATTAACTGCAGGAACCTTCCAGAGATCAACAGGCGATATGCTGGAGGTGTCACAGGCATCAGTATCCAGGATCCGCCATCAATTCCTGAATGCTATGTTACAACATCTAGAAATAGAGAGCTTATAGTGCCCCTCTACTCGTCACTCATCAGACCCATCATAGAGTACAATGCCCCATTTGGGATGTACATCACAAGACACTTCCAACAGCTGGAAAGACCACAAAAGCACCTCACCAAGAGGATTACCGGCCTCAAACATATGTCCTATGCAGCCTGACTGAAAAAACAGCGGCTGTACTCAGTGGCATATCGCTTACTCAGAGGTGATCTCTGCCTGACTTACAAAGCCATGTCCAACTCAGAATTGATGGACATGCCCCACCTAAAGAAATCCAAGTCACTGCAAGCCACGCGCTCTAGTGAGCTAAACCTTGCCACAACAATAAATAGAACATGCTGGAGGGATAGATTCCTGTCAAAGAGACTCCCCATGATTTGGAACAAAATTCCTAACTACATTAGAGCCCCTCACTAACACTCTTCAAGAGAAGCCTTGATGAGTGGATGGGTAACAGAAAATACACCCCTGGGATTATTTCATTGGCTCTGTTTGACAGAGGTTCAGTTAATTAATCAATGGGGCGGCGAAAGCCGACACACTCTGGCTAGGCTTAAAAAAGCCCTCGGGCAGATAGCCTAGTACCTACCTATGAACCGATGAACATGCCAATTACTAAATGTATTTTCCCTGTAGATCTGAGGACAGAACCACAATTGTGCAGGCGTTTTACCCTGTAGCACACTACCCTGACGTCCCGGGTGACATGGACTGCACACATGCGGAAATCAAAGTACCACCTGGGGAACAGGGGAAGGGTGTACATAAAAAGAAAAGGCTTCTACTCCATTAACTGCTAGGTCATGTAATGTGTGCTGGCAACCCAGGCAATTAACATGACTCACATATCTGGCACAACTTCCAACTGCATCAGATGTTTTCTGGGGGGGGGGGGGTATCCCACAGGATCATTAACTGAGCAATGCAGGTTATGCACTTGAGCCATGGCTGATGATGCCCATTAAATATGTACACACACCAATCAAAGAATGCTATAATGAGGCACATGCTCAAACAAAAAAATATCATAAAACATGTGTTTGGACTGCTGAAGTCATGGTTCTGGTACCTTGATACATCGAGGAGAGCCCTGTAGTACAATCCTCATACATGCACTGAAATGTTCATTGTCTGCACCATGCTTCACAATATTATCCTGTGAAAACAACTTTAGCAGGATCAGCAAGGGGAAGGTTCACACATCTCACCGCCACTGGCAAGGTCATCACAGCCACATGCAAGTGAGGAGTCAGGGGGGGAAACAGCAGCTGCTTTGGGTGTAGGCAGACATAGTCATGCAGAATATGCCCATGCACTGGCCAAGAGCCAACAGATAGGACACATGCTCCCCACCTAAGGGACTAAAACCTTCATCCTACGGACATACATACAGTAACATTTATGCCAGGGAGCACTCACAGCCTTTACTCACCCATGTAGTGGCTGTGTACTGCTAGCATCAGACAGAGTTAGTCCCAAGTTAAAACTCTTGGAATTGCCATACTTCCAATGTAAGAGTTTAACCTGGAATAGAAAAATAATAAATGTCTCAGAACATAAATGAATGGCATATCCTTCCATACTGCTACTTAATAATGTAAGTTGAAAACATGTGACTTAAGGTTGTTGTGTTTGTACCATATCACACTCATACACAAACCAACGTATGGACCAAAACAAGGAACACTACTGGAGTACTGTATTGTTTACCATGGAAATACCAAGATGACTACACAATTGCAAGAGGAAAAACTTCTGAAACACACTTTTGCTGTGGCAATGCACAGATGGTACTTGGCTCTCCCCACACCCACAGAAAATAAGAGTTTGTAAAATCCAAGGAATACCATATAATTCACTTCTTATAAGCGCTGTCAACACAATTCTCACAAAATGTGTACACATTTAAAACAGAAAAGTCAATTGCATATGACTGGCAGTCACATCTTACTATGTCCAGCACTCCCCTGGAAGCGTCTATGGGCCATCTTAGAAGATAACTCCCCTATTTCATTGACAGTATAGTACTGTACATTTCCATGAAATAAGATAGAAGACTGCAATAATAGCACTTCTGGTGACAGTTAATAAGGCTGTCTATCTGTGAAGGTAATATCTGCCAAAATATTTTGCCTATGCCAAGTGTGAAGTATAATAAGTGCATACAAATAAAAGTTTTCATTTTCTAATGCATATATATAAAATATTTTATTTGCAACATATTAACATATCTAACATGCACTTGAAAAATACAATAATATCTTAGCAACAGCAGAAGCTTTCTGTGCAGATAAATCAATATATATATATATATATATGTATATATATATATATATATATATATATATATATATATATATATATATATATATATATATATATATATATATATCCTCTTTGTTCTCCATATACATAATTCCCCTAACCATCAAGTTCCCTAGCTGCACAGTTACATTCTTATGGTGTAAATCAAGGTGGCTGAGCACAGTAAAGATGCAAATGATGTGTGAACTGATTAGAATTGCTGAATCCCAAACTTTTGACTTTGTGTACTAGATCTAAACATACGTAGTATAGGCAGTACCTCAGTGTTGCTAATGGATTGCAACTGTAAATTATTACTGGTAGGGAGAAGGAAAACACATCAGCAAATCAGACTGCCTTACCTGCAGTGGGCGTGTCACCCAGTATACACTTACAAAGTGTAGAAGTGATTGTTTTAAGCTTTAGAATGGAAGTGAGCAGCACACATTTCTCAGCTTTTATTCACTAATAGCCAAACTGCCCTGCCTTTGTAGAAAACTATATATTATGGTCATGTAATATTCTCATACATTTTAAGGACCATGATACAAAATGCCTTACAGGCTGCTTGTCTGAGAATACATTACAGGTAAGGGAAGAATGAACACAATACAAATAGAAGACAGAGCTGCATTGGTTCAAACAATACTCATAAATAGTTGTGGTATCAGTCATTGCATTAAATATGTAATTAAAATGGAATACATGCATTTGGTCGCATGACCAAATGCTGAACAGCCATTATTCCAAACCGTAATGTCGAAACTCGTTGGTGCAAATGCTCATAATGTCACGTGCAACATCGAATTCAAAATTCCCAATGGCACAACCGCCACAACAAGCACTACCATAGGTCGAGAGGGGGGAATATTAGCCTGGCCGGCATTCGGTAATTCCGGGTTCGGCATCTGAAAATTCGAAATATTAAAATCTTAGGATTCTGCTTTCAACATGTACACATTCAGACATCGGTTGTTCACTCATATGCATGTTAACCAATTAAAATGTGTCCAAACAACTGAGAGTGTACAAGTGTTATATGTCTTGTTAATACTGTGGATGAAATGGGACTTACTGGTATGCTCAAAGATTTTCATTCTTGCTACGTTGCTGTTTCTGTGGCAAAGAGGGTTAAAGCACTCTTACTGTGTTTTGTAGGTTGATGAGTCTGACAGTTTAAATCCAGAGTTATGTAAAAATCTGTAATGTGTGCTAAAATATGTTTTGTAATGTCATTTATGTATTTTTTTTTGTATTTTATTAATATTAATATTTGTATGGTGCGGGGCTTGGCACAAACATGGTGAAATGAATAAATGCATTAAATACCATGTAACTTATATCTTTCATAAAGACTGTAGAAATTAGACCCATTAAACAAGTGCGTGTGTAGTGCACCTGGTAAACACACTGAACCACAAAGTATGTATTATACTTAGATCATGGTTCAAGTCACACATTTACCTTTTAATGATGAAAACTAATAAACAATTCTTAGAAGAATAATGGCAGGTGAGCTTGGCTTGTCATGTTTGTGCATCTCTTACCTTCATGCAAACATGATCTGATGGCCCAGGCAAGTACAAGTCATTGTCAGTTCAAAAAGGATACATTGTTACCTCTTTTGTTTTCCATCACATAATGCTGCTTAACAGTGAAGAGTGATAGTTAGCAAGCTGCCACAACATCTGCAGGTCCAGAACACCTGCAGACAGGAAACAGACTGTAGACCATTTCAAAGCTGATACAGTCTATCAAGTGTAGTATGGCACTGTGAAACATGCTAAGCAGCATTGTGTAGCAGTCATCACACATACTTAATAATGAATAAGAAAATATACATCTACAGCTTAGCTGTTTCTTTGGCAGCAGGTGTTAAGTGTAGGGCTGCAATACAGGTCAGCCTGTGTTCTAATCCAGTAAAGTCCAAAGTTTTATTCCTGTTTTTCCATTTTACATTATATTAAAATAAACATGAAAGTAATAAATATAGAAATAACTGTCTACAACAGGTGTATTGGGCATACACAGATATCAAATGTATATTAGGTGTGTTACTATAGGTATCAGTAGACCAATGGTTCTACAATTAATCATTTATTTTCTGAACTGTCATGTCACACACACACACACACACACACACACACACACACACACACACACACACACACACACACACACACACACACACACACATTTAAACACTCAACTCTTTAATGTATATGTATAAGTAATGAGCAGGTCTGACAAACAAGGTCTCAGCTGGAATAAGCACTCTGCCCAGTAATGACTGTAAATAATACATATGTAGTCCAGCCTTCCCATTGACAACTAGTATAAGTTACTGTTCACAATACAGGTAAGCCAGGGTTTTAATCTAGCCCACTCAAATTGCATTAATGCTAGTTGACTCAATTTTAAAAAACATAAAAATATATAAATAACAATAAGTTTGTATAGCAGTGGAGCTCATATGAATTATATGTGTGACTGAGTGCATACTGACTACTATATTTCTGTAATTATAATTGTTTACTCTGGGCTTGGATGGCCTTCAGACTTCAATAATACTCATACACACATGAATGTATATATCAGGAGCTTGTCAGGTCACACACAAACATGGTTAACCACTTACTCTGTTGTGTGTTTTTATATATATATTTCATGAGCATGTCTGACAAGCACTTCTTCTGTGTCAAGGATGAAAAATCACCTATGTGGAAGAAAATGTTTTGTCTCTTATGCATAGGTTTTAATCCTACAGTGTACAAATTACTTTTATCAGTTTTGTCTCTTATGCATAGGTTTTAATCTTACATTGTACAAATTACTTTTATCAGTTTTGTCTCTTATGCATAGGTTTTAATCCTACATTGTACAAATTACTTTTATCAGTTTTGTCTCTTATGCATAGGTTTTAATCCTACATTGTACAAATTACTTTTATCAGTTTTGTCTCTTATGCATAGGTTTTAATCCTACATTGTACAAATTAATTTTATCAGTGTGTATTGCCAGACTAAAAATGTGTCAAGTCATACAATTTATGCCCACAATACATGTCTGCAAAATAAAATCACTTAAGAGTTACAGCAGCAACCAACAGATAAAGTAATGCAAACCGTCAGATTAACCTTCCTGTTTCAAACATTGCATTTGTCTCTGTTTGGCACTGCTGCTGTCCACCTAATGTCATGCAAATGTGGTTGACATCATTGTTCAAGTCTGTGCACTAGTAGCAAACGTGATAACACAAACTGGCAAGAAAGCACTCAACTGTTGCAGCGTGTTGCAGTCTTCACTGAGATAACAGTGCAAATGGCATTCCATGCACTGGACAGCAGTGCGGGCACCATTTTAATTACCTCAAAAGGGACAAGTAGGATACACTCAACCAGTGGCTGGCTGAATTTAGGACTGCTGACATCCCGCAGGTGTGCAAGTATACTAATAAAGAGAATTTATATTAGACAGAAAGCTGCATATAGGCAAGACTGGTATGCATAATACTCTACTCTTGTTCTTTCCTTTTTATCCTACAGCCAGCTAGGAAATAGAGGCAAACAGGGAAGCCCATGCTGGGCATTTAGAAAGACTGGGGGAAGCAAAGAGTATGTACGCAGCACAGCATAAGTATTATTTCAGCTAAATTATCACTCTTCTATACAGTAGTAGCAAATGAATCGTGCATGTCTTAACTGTAAACTTAAGCATGCATGCTTCAGTCTGCAGTTCAAGCAAGTTGTCAGTTGTAATGTTGCATTCAGATGTTGTGGGTTCAATTCCCACAGGTAACAAATATTTCATAAGATTATTTCAAAAGATAACATAATAATGTCAACCACATTAGCATACAAGCCATGTTGTTTAATTATTCAGTACTATTTGACTAAGCATATGTGAATATAGGCCGCTTATAAGGTTACTTGGAGCAATCATCTGTAGATGTTAAAAAGTATACTGAATATAAAAGTAAAATTAAAATTATTTATATTGTACTAATTTATTATACTTCACTTATGACGGTACTAATTATCTAATTTTTTTGTCTCTTACCCCAACCCTTATCTTTCTTTTTTATTTTTATATCTGTTGCTACAACATTTTGATGGATGGAGCAGTGGTGCAGCTGTAGCATTGTCACCTCACAGCAAGAGGTTCTCTGGTTTGATTCTTGGCTGGGGTGCCTTCTGTGCGGAGTCTGCATGTCCTCCCTGCATTCATGTGAGTTTCCTCCCACATTACAAAGACATGCATCTGAAACCTATCACCCTGGGCCTCTGCTGAAAATTGGCTTCATTCCAAGTCAGACTTTCCCGGTAAACAAAATCTTAAATAAAATAAATAAATATCTTCAATTTCTAACAAATCACAAAAATGCTTTGCAGCACAGGAAGGTAGGTCAACCATTGTGGCTCAGCCTGCCCTCTCTGCACCAGCTTCAGCACATCTGGGACCCAACCTGTTAGTGCTGCCTTACACTACCTGGGCCCTCCACATCAGGTAGCATTACCCTAGCAGCTGGCACAGCGCTTCACTGTGCAAGTAGTGTAGTGCTGGAGATGGGGATTGTGTTACCTGCCAAGAGATGCCAGGCTTGGTGTGTAAGGTCAAGCACAACATTATTGGTGCATGCCTAAGCCAGTTGGAGATGCCAGGCTTGGTGTGTAAGGTCAAGCACAACACTACTGGTGCATGCCTAAGCCGGTTGGAGAGGATGCTGTCTATTATGGTACATAAACAAAGACATACAGCACTCCAACAGCCAGCAGAGTAGGGATCAGTGAAGACAATTATGTGGGTGAGGACTAGCACTGTCCCCATGTTTAATGGGCATGGGCATCCGATGTCCCCTCCTTATCCCCAATCATGGTGTGCCCCAACCTGTTGCATTCCTCACTGTCCCTGTGTTTTGTTTTGTTTGGGCTATTTGTCTGCATCTGCTTTCTCATCTTCCCTACTTACCTGACCCAGCAATGCCTATGTCCCTTACCCAACATTCCTCTCTTACTGAAGTAAAAAAAATGGACACCTGTCCCAGACAAAATATATTGTTCCCATGCATAGTTCTCCACTTCAAACATGTGTCTTTTTGACACACTTTATTCAGTCCAATTGGCTATAAAACATAAGTGCATTATTGACACCCCTCTTTAAAGAAATGACAGTCCAAATTCAGCTAATATTCTATTCATATTTTCATTTTACACTGTTGAAGAAGTGGATAGCTATGGTTCTTTCCTACCACCCTCCTGCACATTCCTATATTTTCCCTTTGTTCTTCCTTCTGCTTGCCCCTCATTTCACCACTTTCCTATATACCCCATTTAAACACCTTTAATATGGTCTAAAAACAACTCAGTGAAACCTTTACTTTCTGTCCTCTTTGTTTGCATGGAGCTTGGCATCATGCACCAATGCTAAGTGATGGTAAATGTCTCTTCAATGATGCAATTACCTCCATGCAATGTTGTTTAAACATGCTGCACCAAGGAAACACACATTGAAAGTAGAGTAAAAAATTACTTCATTACATTTTATTTATTTATTTTATTTTACATTTGTTTGCCAGGAAATCCGACTTGACACATTTCATTTTTCAGTGGAGACCCATGGAGAAAAGCTCCACATTGAAACATAGAGAAATACAATATATAAGTAGAATATATAGGGCACATAAGTTAAAATACTATCTAGATACAGTTTGGACACACAGTCATATATAAAGACTAGTTAAAGAACATCACAGTTTAGCTAATATACAGTAATTCTTAACCTAATCAATAGAATCAGAAGATTAACAATAAGTAGAGAGACACTGCATATCATTTATACTTACATATTTAAAAGTATTAGATACAGCTGGGTTTGAAGCCTGGATTATCCGGGATCAAAATAAATATCTCAATGCACGTACAACTGCTGTCACAGAGTCAGCTAAGCAGCAGGTATATTTCTTACACTCAGTGCTATCCAAAGTTCTGAGTGCCATTCCTCTCTGCTTAGTACGTTTCCACAGAGGTATGAAAACCAATAGAAATCTCATAGGTTTATCAATGAGACTGAGGCCCGTGTTTACTCATTGCTTAACTATGCACAAATGAGCTAAGCACTATAAATGCTTTTTAAGGTTAGAGGATTTATCAGACAACTTTTCCAATATGAACTATTTATGAATAGTATAGTATCTGTTAGATGGACAATAAATAACTGGTAAATACCTCTCAAGTTCAAGTAGGAGTCCTTAAATGTGTATGCTGTACGTACAGACACTTTGCCATTGAGTGCCCAAACCAGCTGCTCAGTGATGCGCTACAGAACGTGCTTATAAGCATGTATTACGTATGTTTACTGCATAGTTACTCTTCAAATCATTATACTCCACGTAAAAGCACAACCAAAGGGAAGGCACTTTTTAATGACTGAATACATATTAACACTGTAGCAATGTGTTGCCTGCATCCATGTACTTGATCCCAAATATATCAACTACACTACAGAAATAAAAGAAAAAACATTTCTTACTACACTACAGAAATAAAAGAAAAAAAATGTTTTGTTAAGTGCCATGTACATCTTTATACTGAAGATACACATTCATACTGTTTAATACTTGTAGCAATGTGAACAGCCGAATGCATATAGTTTGATAGTTTGTAAAGCTGTCTCTTAAACTATACCTGCACATTGGAAACACAACGGTAAGTACTACACTTTGCACACTAATAAATCTGGTAACATGCAGAACTTTAATATCTTGACAGTTGTATATGGCTAGCCATCCATTTCATACAGGCCTCCCAACATCCATTAATGATGTCATCCACTATAAATTATCTGACAGCATTATAGTAGTCATGCTTGTGTTGTGGTGCTCATGTTAAATACTGATTTCAATAGTTGGTGTTCCTAGTTAGGTAGGGGTTCTAATCTCATTGCCATCAACTTGTGTGCATGTCTAGTCAGATGATCAGAACTGTGTATCCTACAGTCATCAGTGCAATTTCATGGAGAACAAATGTTTTCACAGTTGTGCATGACTACACATCCATTTCATTCAGGCCTCCCAACATCTTCACTCAGACAACCTGTGATGAGATGATGATGTCATTTACACTAAATTGTCCTGCAGCCTTATAAAAGTCAGACTTGTGCCGTGGCACTGGTGTTCTTAGGTAGGGTTCTAGTCTCACTGTGGTCAACTGCTGTGTGTGTGTGTGTGTGTGTGTGTGTGTGTGTGTGTGTGTGTGTGTGTGTGTGTGTGTGTCTGTTTCTGGGTTCACTTGGTTGACATTCAAGAGACCATTTTACACCAGCATGTGAGACACTGCTATTTTATTTACACCAGCATGTGGTAGAATGCTATTACCATCATCTTCTCACCAGACACTGCTGATGCCATCACTTATAAAGTATTGTCTAACATTCTAAAAGCCAGACTTATGGTGTGGAGCTTGAATTACATACTGAGCTCTCTAGTTGGTGTGCTTAGTTTGGTAGGGGTTCTGTTCTCACTGAGGTCAACTGGTGTGTGTGTGTGTGTGTGTGTGTGTGTGTGTGTGTGTGTGTGTGTGTGTGTGTGTGTGTGTGTGTGTGTGTGTGTGTTTGCTCAATTGGATAACTTAGAAGAGACCATTCTACACCAGCATGTGGGATACTGTTATTGCTATCCTCTTCTCACCAGAAACTGCTGATGTCATCGCTTATAAAGTGTTGTCTAATACTCTGAAAGGCAGACTTGTGCTGGGGCACATGTGTTAAGTACTATGCTTTGTAAATACTTAGATGGGAGTTCTATTCTCACTGCAGTCAACTCTGTGTGCAGACAACGACTATAGTGACAATATTAGAATGATAAATGAGGCCACAACTATGTCAAACCCTACTCTAACCATTTTATTGTAGAATACGATGATGTCATCCTGTCTAACATGCACTCTCACAGTTTTCCAGACAAACCCATGCTATAGAAGTAGCATTAACTACTGTGTTCATATGCTACATTAATAGCTGGCATTTGTAAATAATTATATGCTATTTGTGAATATCAAACTGATTTATACAAGATGCTAGTGTTACAAATGCATTAGAACTGTATGTATGTCATGTGTATATCAAACTGATTTGTACAGACGTTTGTTTTTCAAAGGTATGTATCCACAGTGTGCCCTACTGGAGAGAATGAAAATATACATACACTATTGGAACTGTTTAACTGTATATGTTTTAATAGAGGAGACTGGAAATCAGGAAGTTAACCTCAGTCCAACAAACTTTAAAATATATCTGAAATTAAATCAATTTATAGGCTAGACCATAAAGATGCTATTTCACAGGTTTCAATGCAGCCATAGACACAACGTCTGGACTAGGAAGCTTTCTGTATTGTCTTTGGGGTGAACTAATTACTACTCTGAAAGTGTAGAGGTATGCAATTGTTTTATGACTTCCAGCATCTGCCACAGATCAGAACAAAAGCCCTTTTGTATGTATTTTTACAGGTAGGTGCGAAATCCTGCCAGCTTCCAGCAATCGGGTTTTCACTGGAACTAGAAGTCACATAACCAGAAGTGAGGTCATTCTGCAAGCTATCGCAGAAGTAATATTTTAGATATTATTTTAAGAAGTCTCTTAGTGAGACAGAGCACTCTGTATTCTGTCTTGGGCCTGACAATAAGAATGGCCATTCACAACATCATCTGCCTTGCTTTATTAAGTAAGTTATTATGGAATAGTATACTTCTCTTAGATCCAGTCAGGAATATAGTGAAACTTAGTTGAGATATTGTTTTTCTTTATTTGTCTGAGCCTGTCCTTCAATGTTATTTTCAATGTTTCCTGTAATTTGAACTCTGATGTCACTGTGAAGATATACTTAGTATTTTCTTATTCTGCTATTATTTATAATTAAATATATTTAAACCTTTTATTGTGGCTGATCTATTTAGAGATATTTAAGTTTTGAGATTATTTGCATATTTATTTGGTGACACTGTGTGGGCCACTCCTAATAGCCCTCCTTTTGGTCAAACAACCATTTGCATTAATATTAATATTACACAGTAAAATTGGACACCCCTTTTAAGGGCTTTAAAGTAGCTGGCCAGGGGTACTGGTAGCAGTGATAACTACCTTATAGTCTGGGCAAAAGGGTGCATAGCTAGTAAACTTGTGCCAGTCATTCTCAGGTGTGTGTGTGTGTGTGTGTGTGTGTGTGTGTGTGTGTGTGTGTGTGTGTGTGTGTGTGTGTGTGTGTATGTGCGTGTGCAAATCAAATCTCAAAGAGTGTCTGTTTCAGTTACTTGGGCAGGGACATGAAGCACTGGGTGGAGAGAAAGAGTGCTGGAGGACTTGGCTTGGAGCTCTGGCTAAAGACTCAAGTCTATAGCTGTGCCAGTGGGGACTCCTATTGGGGATCTGGGGAAAGAGAGAGAAACCAGCCTCCAGACTGACTGTGCTCTCTGTGTGGTCTTAAGGGAAATTGTGCTTGATTGTGATTGATGCAGAGAGCTGCATCTGGAGATAATGTGTGTACCTGTTATCCTCCCAGTGAACATCACACACTGGCACCAGTGCTGAAGATTGAGGCTCCTTGATTACTGGCCCAGATGTGGATGGTAGTCCCACATTGATTGGCAGTGGTGGGATATCCACGTCACATGTTGGTTGACAGTGGTAGGATCACCACATCACATAGTGGTGAACAGTGGTGTAGATATTGAACTTCTGTAGCCTGTAGCCTGTAAGCAGTTGCCACTATGTTTGTGCTCTCAAGCAGTCACATGGTGAACATTGAGAATTTTATATCACAATAGTTTTATTTATTTACTTTTGTTAGCTTATGCAGTCAGGGAGAGCAGGTAAGGATGTCAGCAGAGGAGTATGGTAAGCTGACATGTGGCCAGTTGGCTGAGATGTGCCATGCCAGAGGACTGTTGCATGCCACTCTGACTAAAGGGGAAATTACTGCAGCCTTAATCACAGCTGCATCACAGACCAACAACCAGGAAGACAACCAGACTGGCATTGGGGATGTATAGCTCTCGGAAACAGGACAACTTTTCCTCAGATAAGTTAAAAATCCATCTGGATGTAAAGAGACTCAAACTGGAGTCCAAACATTTGGAACTAGAATCAGCAGAGAGACTGCAGTATTAGGTATACCTCTCAACTGCCCCTATTTCTCAGGGATGTCCCTGATTTGGGTTCAAAATTTAGCTCTGTCCCTCCTAATCCCTCCTAAATGTGGTGATTTAAGGAGAGAGGTTAGTGGATTATATTTAATAAATAATTAGAATAGTTATAGTTACTAACTTCTTTTAGTTCAGATAATGCATGCTAATTAATATTCTTTTATTTGCAAATCATCTCAACTTAAGAGTATGGCTCTTTTAAAATGTGTCCATGGTTGTCCATGATTATTTCAGGATTTGTCCCTGATTCTGGAAGTAGGCATTTGAGAGCTACAGGAGTTGTGAAATTTCTCGACTGCACTGACTTTAGGCAGAAGATCTACCGTTTGCCCATACCTCTTAATGGAGCAGATTTTTGCAGTATGTTCGGGTTTTATCTTATGTTTTGCTTCTTTATTCCTCATAAACGTTGTGATTTCTTGGTGAATCACTGGGGTGATCTGAGGGCTGATGTGCCTACATAATGACTTTAGGTATCAGAATTCATGCCTTCCAAAGACAAAAAAAAAAAGAAAAAAAAAAAAGGTTACCGCAAACCCGGCTTTGCTACCCCCATTTTGTCAGGCTTTGTCCGGAATTCTTACATTTAAGGTTTGAGAGGTAGGCTTTGCCTCAGATGCTGGGGTATGATTTACATAAAATGGTGGTTTCTGACAAATTATTGGGAACTCAATGCAGACTGACGTATGACTTCATGCCCCTATGAAGATTTATAGTAATGCAAACCTGTTAGTTTATCGCCTTTTAAGTTGGTAGGATCAACATTTAAATTTTATATATATATTTTTTTTTTTTAATTAAAATTTTTTAAAAAGTTTTACATTTTCATTGCACTGACTGTTTCTCTTTCAGTTACTAAGTTGAGGAACGCTGCTACTGTGGTGTGTAACAAATGGGTAATAGGTGGAACCATTACTTATGCAATTCAGAGGATTTACATTTATGTTCTCTTTGCAGATGATGGTTATGGTGTTAGAAGGCTGAAGACTAGGAGAAACAGATGGAACTAGAATCAGCAGAGTGAATGCAGCATTTGGAGGCTGAAGAAAAAGAGAGACTGAGGCATCTGGAATCTGACGAAAATGAGAGACAGAGGCAACATGAAAAGGAGTATGCAAAGAGTATAATAGATCGAGGGCTCTGGGTATAGTTCCTCACCCGGTTACTCCATGGTAAATCTTTAACTGCTGTTTCTAAATTGTCTGATACTAATTGCTTAAATTATAATATAGTTAAAAATTGGTCATTGCAGTGCTTTAAGTTAACACCTGAAGCTTATAGAAAAAAAGTTTTGTGAGCATAGACACAAGGAAGATGAAAGTGTATGTGATTATATTGCTGAACTAAGCACTTATTTTCATAGGTGGGTGAGTGAGTGTCAGGTCACCACTTTTGAAGGGCTGGCAGACCTCTTGGAATAGGAACAAGCCCTTAGCAGTTTGCCTGAGGACATGAGAACCTGGTTGGCAGATAGGGAATGCAATACTGTAGATGAGCTGGGGATAAAAGGGGATCTCTACTTTGCAAGCAGTACATCAATGCACAGGAAAGGAATACCCAGTGCTGCAAAAGGATATAAGGGAACCCATCATGTGCAACCTAAACCACCCAGCAGCATCCACCTGTAACAAGGGAAGCCACTAGTCCAGGTACAAGACCAGGATCAGGGGTTAAATGTTTAAAATGTAACCAGTGGGGTCATGTATCATATAGATGTCCATGGAGGCAAGGTGGGGAACAAAAGGTAGGGGAGCCAGCAAGTGGAAATAACAGAATGACAGTGGTAAGTTGTCTGGAAGCAACAAGTGTATCAAGCTATCACAAGGGGCTATATCCCATCTTAGTATTTGGGAAACAGGCCACTGCTAAGAGAGACACAGCCTCTGTCCTAACCATTTTGAAGCATGCAGTGGTTAAAGAGGAGCACTATTTGCTTGGGCAGTTTACTCCAGTCAGAGCTTTAGGAGAGACCCAATTCCAAATAGCCTTGGTTGGGTTTATCTTGACTAGGAGGGTGGAAAAGAAAGCAAGTAAATAGTTGTGCTTGAGCATATCCCTGCAGGTGTCCTGACAGGGGATGGTTTTGGTAATGCAGTACCTTGTGCACATGCAGTGACATGCAGCCAGGCTTGGAGACAGGCACCTGGGTCTGGTAGCCTGGGGGGACCCAGATAGACTGCACACTTGAAGCCATTACTGGTGAGGGGGCTACTTCAGAGAGGGAGCTACCTAGTAGCAGTGAAAATGAAGGTGAACCACAGCTGCTGGTGGGTATTGATGTTCCCGTGGACAGAGTGAGTGCAAGGGCAGAGGTGAGTAGGAATACTCAGCCTGACCGTGAGGCACTGCTATCAGAGGATATCAGACATCCTGTGGAAGTGGAGCTGGGAAGGGTTACAAAGAGAGAGTCAAGACAGGCTCAGCTCTCAGACCCTACATTAAAAGGCTTGAAGGAGGTAGCTAGGGAGGTGCCTGATTCTCAAGGAAAAGGGGATTCCATATACTGGAATAAATGGTTACTGTAATGGGAATGGACCCCTGAAGGAGGGCTAGTGGATGAGAGAATTCAGCAGTTGGTACCTACCATCTGGCATGTCTAGCCATAGCCCATGAAATTCCCTTTGCAGGTCAAATAGGCATAAAGTCTACCAAGAGACGTATTATGCAGAACCTTTATTGGCCTGGGATTGCAAGGGATGTAACAGGGTACTACAGGACCTGTGAGCAGTGACAAAAAGTAGGCAAGGCAGGAGACAAAGTCAAGGTTCCTTTGATGCCTTTGCCTGTGATTAATGAGCCATTTCAGAGGGTAGATATTGATATTGTGGGGCCTCTGAGTCATCCAATTTCCACATGGAAGAAGTATATCCTAGTGGTAGTAGATTATGCTACCAGATACCTTGAGGCAGAGGCACTGTCCTCTATTGGGGCAGAAAAGGTGACAAATGCTTTCTTAGAGATTTTCTGCAAGGTAGGTTTCTCAAGAGAAATACTAACAGACAGAGTTGCCAATTCTATGTCAGACCTGCTGGCTTGTCTGTGGAAGCACTGTGGGGTGAAGTACCTTAAGACCACCCCCTACCAACCACCTGACTAATGGTCTTGTGAAAAGATTAACCTCTACACTAAAGACCATGCATTTGCAGGCAAGTTTAAGACAAACGTGGACAAATATTTTCCCCATCTGTTGTTTGCTTACGAAGATGTGCCCCAGGAATCCACAGGTTTCTCACCTTTTGAGTTGCTGTATGGGTATGGGGTGAGGAGATCTCTAGATTTGATTCGCGATGAATGGGAGGGTGAGTGCAAATCCCACAAGCAATCTGTTGTGTCATATGTCCTAAACTTCAAGATAAGGCTCAGGGAACTCATGGGCTTGGCTCAAGAGAACTAGGCAGAAGCCTAGCAGCAAAAAAGGGTTGGTATGACAGGAATGCTTGAACCAGAGAGTATGCTGTGGAGCAGCAGGTTATAGTTCTCATTCCTGTAAGACACAATAAGTTGCTGTCAGCTTGGGAGGGACCCTTCAAAGTGGTAAGGAAGGGCAGTGATGTTAACTACATGGTAGAACTGCTAGGCATAAGGCAGTGGCACAAACTGTACCATATTAATGTGATGAAACCTTATCATGATAGAGAGGCCCTTGTGCTGAATATTTGCAGTGGATGGCAGGAGGAGTCGGAGCGAGATCTGTTGACTCATCTCATCAGTGGGGCTCAGACTGACACCTCAGTGGAAGGGGTAGCAATGTCCCAGCAGCTATCCATACCCAGGTTCAAGTGTTACAGGAGTTTGCGAGCATATTCACCAGAAAACCAGTGTGTGCCCACCTGGTACAGCACCATGTGGATATAGGACCCCAAAAGCCTATTAAGCAGTCCTCATATAGGGTGCCTGATAGGGTCAAACAGTCTCTGAGGGAGGAGATGCAGAAAATATTTGAACTGGGGGTAATCCAGGAGTCCAGCAGTCCCTGGACCTCACCAGTGGTGCTGGTACCAAAGATGGATGGCAGCTCCAGGTTCTCTGTGGGCTACAAGAAACTGAATAGTCACACAGAGTCAGATGCTTACCCCATGCCTAGGACAGATGAAGCCCTAGAGCAGCTGGGTGGGGCTAATTGTCTTACCATTTTTTATCTTACCAAGGACTACTGGCAGGTGCATTGAGTCCCAATGCTAGAGAGAGAGGTCAGCTTTTATGACTCCTTTCAGCTTGCATGAGTTCACGGAGATGCCCTTTAGGATGGAAAATGCCCTATCACCTTTCCAGAGACTGGTAGATTGCATCCTAGCAGAAGAAGGAGAGTTTTCCCTTCCTTACCTGGATGTTATTGCCATCTACAGACATTCCTGGCAAGAACACTTTCAGAATGTCAAGAGAGGTGCTGGGCAGACTATAGAGGGCAGGGTTGAACACTAAGCCCAGTAAGTGGCAGGTGGGCATGGCAGGGGTCCCCTACTGGGATGTAGAGTGGAGAATGGTAAGATCAGGCCAAAATCTGCCAAAGTGGAAGCCATTCAGGCATGGCCTGCCCCTGTCACCAAAAACAGGTGAGGGCATTCTTAGGGACAGCAGGGTACTATAGAAAGTTTGCCCCTCCCCTCACAGACCTGACAAGGAAAAGCAGGCCAGATAAGGTAGCATGAGCCCCAGCATGTGAGCAGGCATTCCAGAAGCTTAAAGGAGATTTGGGAGGACCCCCTGTGTTAACCAGGCCAGATTACAGCAAATATATTTTATTCAGGTGGATGCTTCAAACCATGGAGTTGGGGCAGTATTCAGTCAGGTTTCCTCAGAGGCACAGAGTACCCAGTGATATATCTCAGCTGTAGGCTCCAACCCAGGAAGGGATGCTATGCAGCTGTAGAAAAAGAATGCCTAGCCATAGTGTGGGCACTGCAGAAACTTCAGCCTTATCTGTATAGAAGGAAATTCACAGCAGTTACAGACCACAATCCCTTAACATGGCTACATCCAGCCAGCCAGCAAAATGCCAAGTTACTAAGGTGGAGCCTAGGGTTGCAGGCATATGATATGTCAGCACAGCACCACAGTGGGGTTAGCAAAGCCAATGCAGTTGGGATCTCAAGACAGGGCATGGGGTAATGTATTCCCAGATAGGCTCATTCCTCTCAAGTAATGTTTCTCAAGGGACACTTGAAAAACTAGCTTGAGTCTTTGAAAGGGGAAGAGCTGTGACGAAAGGAGGTACTACCAGCAGGTTTGCTAGAATTTTGTAAATAATTATATGTCATTTGTAAATATTAAACTGATTTATACAGATGCTTGTGTTACAAATGTATTAGAACTGTATGTCATACAATATGCTAGTGTTACAAATGTATTAGAACTGTATGTCGTGTATATCAAGTTGATTTGTACGGACGTTTGTGTTGAAAAGGTATTTATAAAGTGCTTGTCTTTGAAATCTATTCACAGTGTGCCCTACTGGAGAGAACAGAAATGTACATCCACTATTGTAACTGTTTAAATGTATATGTTTTAACATAGGAAACTGGAAATTAGGAGGTTAACCTCAGTCCAGCAAACTATAAAATATATCTGAAATTAAATCACTTTATAGACTAGGCAATAAAGATGCTATCTCACAGGTTTCAGTGCAGCCAGAGATACAAAGTCTGTACTATGAAGCTTTCTGTATTATCTTCGGGATGAACTAATTACTACTCTGTAAGTGTGGATGTATGCAATTTTTTTATGACTTCCAGCACCAGCCACAGATCTAAGCAAAAGCCGTTGTGTGTGTATTTTTATAGGTAGGTACTAAGTCCTTCCAGCTTCCAGCAGTCAGGGTTTGCATTGGTACTAGAAGTCAGATGACCAGAAATTATGTCATTCTGCAAGTTATCTCAGAAGTAATATTTTAGATATTATTTTTAGAATCCTTTTAGTGAGACAGAGCATTCTGTATTCTGTCTTGGGCCCGAGAACAAGAAGAACAATTCACCACATCATCTGCCTTGGTCTATTAAGTAAGTTATTATGGAATAGTGTAATTCTCTTATATTCAGTCAGGAATATAGTGAAGCTTAGTTTGGATATTGTTTGTCTTTATTTGTCTGACCCTGTCCTTCAATGTTATTTTAAATATTTCCTGTGATTTGAACTCCGATGTAAATGTGAATATATACCTAGTATTTGCTTGTTCTTCTTATTAAATATATTTAGACCTTTCATTGCAGCTGATCTTTGTAGAGATATTTAAATTTTGAGAGTATTTGTATATTTATCTGGTGCCACTCCTAATAGCCTTGCTCTTGTCAAAATACCATTTGCATTACTATTAATATTACACAGTAAATGTGGACACCCCTTTGTTAAGGGCCTTATAGTAACTGGCGAGGGTTTTCTAGTAGCAGTGATAACCACCTTATAGTCTGGGCAAAAGGCAGCATAGCCAGTAAGCATGTGCCAGCCTTTCCCAGGTGTGTGTATGTGTGTGTGTGTGTGTGTGTGTGTGTGTGTGTGTGTGTGTGTGTGTGTGTGTGTGCAAATCAAATCCCAAAGAGTTTGTGTCTGAGCTAATTGGGCAGGGACATGAAGTACTGGTTGGACAGAGAGAGTGTTGGAGGACTTGGCTTGGAACCCTGGCTATGAACTCAAGTCTATAGCTGTGCCAGTGGAGAGTCTTATTGGGGATCTGGGGAAAGAGAGAGGAACCAGCTCCAGACTGACTGTGCTCGCTGTGTACTCTAAGGCAAATTGTGCTTGATTGTGTTTGATGCAGAAAGCTGCATCTGGAGATATTGTGTGTATACCTGTTATCTTCCCATTAGACGTCCCCCACTGGTGCCAGTGGTGATGATTGAGGCTCCTTGATTACTGGCCCAGAGGTGGAGGGTCATCCCACATTAACCTATCACTTTTGAGTCAACTTTTTACAGATATATGACTCCACATCTGTGTCCTACACTCTTCATAACATGTTCTCCTCAGCATACATTGATGCTATTATACTACATAAAGTGCAACATGAAAGTGTTACAGTCAGACATATGTGGTGCTGCTACAGTGACACTGCATGTCATTCATCTTCTATAGCTACACATGTGTAATGTTCCAATCAGGCCCAGTCTACAGCTGTGTGTGTTGTTGGTGGTACATTATGGTCTTTGGATGATCTTTGGCATCATTCTTCACTTCACTACCACTTTGGGAAACGTTTCACATAGCTGCATGCATCCACCATCCTCTTTCTTCCTCTGGTCACATTATATATTTCCTGCAGTGGAGTGGACAGTGCCCTCATGTCAAATATGCATACACACATCATGAAGCAGAGTCCTTCCATGAACCATCTCCAGACCACTGCATGTGTGATTGATAATTCTGTCATGGTGTAGTGCACATGTTCCATATGGACAGTGGCAGGATGTAATGCAAGCCAACAAATATAGACATATGCACAATAGTCTTATAATCTTCCATAATACAGTTAAAGAGATGTTTTTACATGGTATAATAATGACTAGGATTTCATGTGAATTGGCCATTAACCTAATAATGTCCCATGGCCTTATGAACAGTTGACTTGTCAATGTTGCTGTCATTGATATGTGATGTATTGAGGTGTGGATGTACAGTATGGCTGCAAGAGGGCCTTACAATCTGTGATGTGAGCTAATTTACTGATGGTCATTGATGCCATTGCATTACATGCTTCTTCTATACCAGCTGTAGTAATATGCCTCCTGAGAACTGTTGACATGGTATGATATGCTTTTATGTATATTGTTGGTGTATTAGGGCATATGTTGTAGTGGAATAAATGAACCTTCTACACAGTTCATATTCTGCCATCACAGTGATACTTGCAGTATGACACAGCTGTGCATGTGTTTACATACCATCATTAAATATTCTGTGACAGACATCAGTATCGATTCATATTGATTACATGGTCACATAAGCCTTGTCTCCTACACATGTCATTATGCTGTGATATACACAACCAATGTATCACAATTGCAATCTTATAAAATTCATTGTATATGCAGTTGTGTTGCTATACCAAAGGATTACTGAGGCTGTCAACAGCACTATTGTGTGACTATTAATATTTGTGTCAGGAAATGTTCTGCATGAGCCACACACAACTGAACTGTAATGGGTCCTACTATGAGATCAGGCCACTCAATTCCTGAAACACATCTAGACATAGTGCTAGTGCAAGTGATGAAAGTACATGACATTGGTACACTTATATATGACTGTGTTCATAGCAACAGTGTGTGGAATGTGATGAAAGGCCAAGGTTGTATTGGGATGTCTTTTCATGAATCATTTATTCCAATACATATAGAATGTTAAGTGGAATACACAACTAAGCACAGATCTGTATGTGGATGCCACCAGACATACCCAACTGGAGGAAATAGACAATTTACTAGCTGACAGCTTGTCTTACACTTCACCCCGTGTCACCACTGGCCATGAGCCAATGTATACATGCAAACACTACTCAGTTTTTTATTTCAGGAGGAGAGCTCCTCTGTGCACTCTCTACAGCTAACAACACAAAATCAATGGCAACATCATAGATTGTCTGTAGTGTGACTCAAAGCATGACCTACCAGACACAGTTGGATCCGTACTTCAACACAGCCTCCAGATAGCCTATGTTCCTATAGAAAGGTGTACAGCAACATGCATCCTTCTGACTTGGGGGGGTCATCACCAGAGGCATGGAGTTATAGACCCACCCTGACTCTCCTTATCTGTGAAGTAGGCTAATGAGCCACCATGGACCTTCTTTAAAAAGACACTGGTAATATTGCAACTGTGTACAAAACCCATGTTTGATTTGATAAGGTTATATCATGTCTGTTAAATCTATTCACTGTCTTCAAGAAAGTTAGCAAGGGCATTCATGATGGCAACACTATCATCCTACATAACTTGACCTGGGCAAGGCATTTGACACAAATCCATGGTCAGGTATTACAGAGAAACTGTCTCAAGTGGCCTTAAGCACCTATGTCACCAAGTTGGAACAAAACTGGATCACATACGTGACAGCTAAATATGCTGCAGTGTGTGCAGTCACCTCATTTAGAGTCCATTAACCACATCTGTACCACAGAGCTCTGTGCTAGGCCTTTTTCTGTCCATTATTTAAGTCTCAGACATCATAACTGACTTACACATACTTTCTCCAACCAGCTTTATGGAGGACTGCAAATTGTGGACAATCATTGAATCCAAATGCAGTATTGGTACAATATTGATGCCACAGCTATGGAGACACAGTAAATGAAGAAACTTCATGGGGGGATTAGTACCATTATGAACACAAATGCACAAAATAATTACAATATAAACAGCACACCCCTATGAGTAGACCAAGTGGTATGTGACATGTGTACTCCGGTAGATGTTATGCAGAATATCAACCAGCAGTCACCACCTCTCTGTATGTTGCACAACTCCTGAGCATGTGCAAGACATCCACATCAAAGGGCTCTATATTTCCATTGTTCTCAGCCCTCATCACACCAATAATTGGGCACAATTCATCCTTTTGTATGTAACTCCCAACACATCTTCCAGGACTGAGCTCCCACATATCTTATCAGCCATACCCAAGTACTCTTTTTGGTAAATAAACATTAGGGTTTCAAAATGCAAAACCCCCTTTAAGGTGTTATACAAGATGTATGTTGGATATATATTCCTGTGATGCACACAGTAAATACATCACTTATAGACAACATTGATGGCATGGGTTACATTTGTGAAAGTGTGGATTGTGACATTTATATGGTATGCACACCTGTCAATGAGTGATGATTGCTCATTATGTCAAATACAGGTGTAACACTGTCCTTCCTAATACATCCAGCAGATGTTACATTTTGAGGAAGGTGTGCTTGATTCCTCTCAGAGATTGCTGACAAATCCTAATAGTTGTGCATGTGTGTTGAGAACCATCTATGATCACTCACAGTCACATATGGTATGTCAAAGACATGGGATTACTAGTTTTATTATGCAGATACTGACCATGATTGTGTGTGCTATTGCCTACTGTTGTCCATGAACCTGTTACTATCTGCCCAACTTGGATGAGACCTGTGCTGGCATTACATTCATATTTAGGCAACTCATTTTGCATAACTTCACAATATGCATCTAACCCCTATTGTATATGTCATCCTTGATATATGTCCTGTCCATTGTTCATGTCAGGATACTTATATCACAAAGAATCATCTCCATTGGTATGTCACCTTGTGTGACAGTCACATAATATACAATAATTGTGCAGTCCATACTGTATCATGTCAATTTGTGATTAGTGTTTATGCTACAGCTGCCTTCATTAACATGCCCTCATCTGCTGTATATTACCGTGTTTCACCTGTCCTCTTCCACTGTGTTCATTCCTACAATTCATCTGTGTGTTCCTTTTCAATATACACACTTCCCTGACTATTTAAAATGCATTCTATGTACCCTTACTGATGATTTACACAACTTTTATTCAGTATGCCTGAAACAGGTTTCCACAATTGTCTGCACTATATACACTTTCATGCAATTTGTTGGAACTATATACATTGCTTTATTAATAACCCTGGAAGTCATTGTGGCTTTCCATGCAATCATGCAGACCTGGTTTTCCCATTGGTAAGCAAGTGTACATGTCTGCAGTTGTTCGTTTTGCTTTACACAGATTCCTGTCCAGCAACAATGAAACCGTGTTTGTTTGCGTTTAAACACAGTACATAGCATACACATGTAATTAGTGCTGCTGCTTATCTTGCAAAGACATAAACTCTGTGTAGGCTGAGTGTGAAGTCTGTGTGGAGTTTATTGAATCCCAGAACTAGTTATTGTGAGGTAAGGTCTGATGGATGTGGGTCCAGTAAATTTGTTTAACATCAGTTTTGTATTGAATAAATTGAATATCTGTAGTCATAACTGAATGGCTAACTGAAAGCTGTTAAATTGCAGAGCACCATAAAACTATTAACATATACAGGAAAATGTTTATTTTTTTTGGTAAAAATAACTCTGGCTGGGCTTATAAATGCCTTCGGGCAGATAGCCTAGTACCTACCTATGAACCTATGAACCTAAAATAGTACAGATAAAAGCTTAATCTATATAAGTAGTAATTTTGGTGGATTTATACAAACATTTTCCTGTCAGAAATACTTGGAGATTATTTCAACTTCTGAAAATGAACAACTCAAGGAATTCTCACTCCGATACAGGTCTAAATAAAGAAATGCAACTAATGTCAGATACCTTACAAGAACTGTCTTTGAAGATGGATGATTTCAAAGATAACTTGGAAGATCTTACAACTAATTGTCAAAAGCAAACTGATGTCTTTATGGAACTGATACAACAAGAGACAAAATTAACAAGTATAGAAACTTCCTTAAATGACATTGAAGGGAGGCTTAAAGAAGAAGAAAACCCCCCAAAAAATTCTTCTTAAACAAAATAACTGGTTCCTTAACAAGGTGGATAATTTGGAAAATAGAGAAAGAAGGAACAGCATAAAAATCTTCAGGCTTCCTGAGAATACTGAAGGTGAGGACATTATTTCATTTTTAACAACCTGGATCCCTGGATTTTTAGAACTAAAGGAAGAGCTCTCCTATGGTATTGAAAGGGCACATAGAGCTCTAGGGAAATCAGCTTCAACCTCAGCTTATATTCCTGCTAGATCAATAGTAATCACATTTCTATAATTTCTGGACAAAGAATTAATTCTAAAAGGAGCCTGGAGAAAAACACTTCTAAAATACAAACAGAATCTAATAAGATTTGACAACGATTATTCCACCAAAGTACTAGAGCAAAGGAAAAAAGTTTGGCCAATAATAGATCTGCTTAAACAAAATAACATTAAGGCACAACTTGCTTTTCTTGCCAGGATCAAAATATTTTATTCAAATGAAATGAGAACTTTTAATAACTTAGAAATCACTTAATTTATTAAAAACAATATAGTTTCTATACCAGAGGATATGGAATGGATGTCCCCCTCTCTGAAGAGAACAAATGAAACAAACTATCGGACTGATGTTAAAAAGAAAAAAACAAAAGACAGACCCTCGGATTCTCAAAAGCTTGCACGGAGTGCATGATTGGTGCAGGAGCCCACGCAGGCAATATGTCTGTTGTGTGATCCAGGAACAGCCTGCAGGGGTGTGCATGAGTGCTCCTGCACTAATCTTGCACGGACTAAGCCCTGGTATGCAAATTACCCCATTTGCCGATGAAATCCATGCAAATGAGGTGATTTTGCAGTCCAGGAAGCTTGCAACAGTCCGTGCAAGACTAGTGCTATCTGCAGAAATGTATTCGGTTAGTAACCTACATAGTAATGTAATAACAGTCAGGTATGCCCCACCACTCCTGTGTAGAAATGTAGAAACAGACAGGTGTGCCCCCACGCTATGCAGAAATGTAGTAACAGTAAAAGCCAAATGATCGATGGATACAGACACAGCATGTTACCTGTTGGTGTACAACACAAAGGTCAGCAATGCAGCACAAACTACCTGGACACGATCCACAAATTCAATTAGACAGCCAAACTGGGCATGCTCACACACTTAGAGAATAGAGAAATGAAGGCAATGTCAGTCTACAACATACTGAAAGGTCATACTGGGCATGCTCACACACTTGAACACATGAAGACCATGACTGCAAACACCAGTGGACCAGACATATCTGGCAGTTGCAATTGTTAGTGCAGACACTCATCAGTATGCACCACTCATGCCTTGCACACACAGTGGATAGGAATACAGACATATATGTCAGAACAACACTCTGTAATAAGCCAAAGGTAGATGTACATAGATGTGTGGATGATGGTGACTGTGACAAGGAGCCATCCAGGCCTGTCCCACCCAGCACACAGCCAAAGGGCCCCAAACACATGAGGTGCAGATGTCACTCATTGGAGATACTAGCCACCAGTATCTGTCAGCATTACAGACTATGTGGTGCACGTGCCAGCTGTGCAACATGACTGTACAAGGAAGTAGTCATCTAGCAGCTGTATAAATGTACCTATGACATATGACCCCGTGTGTCAACCCCTAGATGAATAGGTTATGGCCCACGCACACACCACCCTCCCCATAGCCCTACTATGACAATCCTGCTGAGGTCATCCAATGTGAAATACACCTTTGGAAAAACTGTAGCCCTGTAATCTCCGTGGTGTGTCCCATAACTGCGTACTGCTCTAGTATGATAACCTTAGTTAGGTAGGAGTTCTAACCCCAGAGTTGGCAACTGTGAGTGAGTGTTTTTGACTGTGTAGAGAGTGATGCTTTTTAGGGTACTCACACTTCTTACAATTCATATACTTAACTTTGGCAAGTCTGCTGATGTCACCCACCTAAAAATAGACCTCTGGGAAAGTTTTAGCTCAGTAATCTCTGTAGTGCATTCTGTAACTGTGTAGTGTAATAAAGTAGTTAGGTAGGTGTTCTAACCCCAGACTTGACATGTGTGTGTTTGTATGTGTGTCTGACTGTGTAGAGAGCAATGCTTTTTAGGGTACTCACACTCCTTACAATTAATATACTCAACTTTGGCAAGGCTGATGATGTCACCCATCTAGAAATACACCTCTGGGAAGGTTGCAGCCCAGTAATCTCTGTAGTGCGTCCTGCAACTGCATACTGATATAGAGCTGGGGAGGGTTCCATCCCCACCTGTGGCAGTTCTGGATGTTTTGTGTGTGTTTCAATGTCTGTGTACAGAACAATGCATTATAGGCTAGTCACACTCAGTACATTTCAAATGGCCTACTTTGGAAAGCCTGCTGATATCATTCATTGTGAAATACACCTTTGGGAAAAGAGTTCTCTAATAATCCCTGTGGTGCATCTTATAACAGCTCTATGCAGTAGTGTGATATAGATCTCTGTTAGGGGTTCTATACTCACGCATGTCAGTTGGGGATATTTTGTGTGTGTCTCACTGTCTGTGTAGGGAGCAATGCATTTTAGGCTAGTCACACACAATACATTTCAAATGGCCTACTTTGGCAATCCTGCTGATGTCATTCATTGTGAAATACACCTTCGGGGAATACATTCCCTAGTAGTCTCTGTGGTGCATCCTATAACAGATCTATGCTGTAGTATGATTATAGACCTTTGTTAAGGGTTCTATACCCACACATGTCAGTTGTGGATGTTTTGTGTGTCACTGTCTGTATAGGGAACAATGAATTTTAGGCTACTCACACTCACTACAATTCAAATGTCCTACTTTGGCAATCCTGCTGATGTCATCCAATGTGATATACACCTTTGGGGAAGGAGTACTCCAGTAATCTCTGGGGAGTGTACTTTTACTGGGTAGTGCTGCAGTGTAATAAACTAGTTAGTTAGGGGTTCTACTCACAGACATGACAGGTGTGTGTGTGTGTGTGTGTGTGTGTGTGTGTGTGTGTGTGTGTGTGTGTGTGTGTGTGTGTTTGTAACACATATCCTGTGTGGAAGTGGTTGTGAGTGTGTGACACCTGTGGCCAATGTGGAGCGGGTTTTTAATATTTCTTATATGGTGTCCCTACTATATATCACAATGTCCACCATACAGGGATAACAGATGTGAAATAGCTGAGAGGCTGGGGTGCAAAGCCATACCCAGAAATGTGACATCAAGGCCAGGCAATCACAGTTAGCAACCCCAGTTTTACGCAGAGCACACTCTCAACCCATGTCTCATACACACACACATGCCTAAGCAACAGCCAATATGGAGGTAGTACACTGCATATTGGCCACTGATAGCAACTATTGGATGATAGCTGTGGGCTACTGAGGGCATGGCACCCTGTCCATCTGTCCAATATGCACGTACATGCAGACAGTGCACCTTCCCTATGTTCCCCAATGGACACCTGAAACACTTGTGGTGCCATCACATGTGACCCACAAAGAACATACCATGCCTCACAATATACCCTGTATTGACAGATGCCACTGATACCAGGGAATGCTGTTAGCATGCTATCAATTTAGGTGCAGGGGAAACCTACTGCCCATTACCAGTTCCCGCCACAGGTGGGAAAGACTGGCACATCTGATGATAATCTGTGTTCACAACATGGGCCAGACACCCCAGGTACAGTTCCACATGTCACTGCACATGCATGTGGGAGGTGTGCACATCCCAGACACCATCCATGTCATGGACTAAGGAACACATACATGGCAAGCGATGCACAGCATTAGCCACACACAATAGTCACCCAGGTGACTGGATGGGGGATACAATACCCACTTGTGTGGGCAAATGCAGACACTACAGCCTGAGCCATAATGCAGACCATCATCATGTGACCTGATGCCAAGGTATACCCATCGCCTAGCCTTGTACAGCTGTCTGGCACTGTCAACCACCACACACCCGTGCAGACATGCACCCATGCATGTCAGTACTGGCACCCTGTGTGTTTGTGTGTATGTTCACATCCACACTCCCTACAACCCCCATGGGCATACTGGAGCATGCTGTCTGATGTCAGACACCTCCCCATACCCTTTGCCCATACAATCTTCATATGACCCTTGTGGTGCATGTGATACCTGCACAGTGATGTGTTGTGGCAATCCCACTACTGATGAGTTGTAATCCTGGCCCTGCCAAGTGTGTCAATGTGTGTGCATTCCTGTGAGAGTGTGGCTGTGTTGATACTGGCACCTGTTCATGCAGACAGGCAAGTGTACATCACCTACCTTATAGCTACTGTATCCCTGTTGCAGATGTCAGTCACCATCACATATATGTTCTGAGGGCCCCACAACAGGTATCCCATGTGGCACATCCAATAACTGCATAGAACTATGATAGCACTCCATAGTCATTAGGGGTTTGATACCCTATGCTGGTAGGTGTATAACACAAACATGCTTAGGTTTTACTCTCCCACCACTTCCTGACTTGTCTTTGCCTCTGTCTGCCTCTCCCACTCCCTCTCTGGTGGATGTGGAGACCTACTCCTGCGTTGCTTGGCAGCAGCATGTGTATTTTAAGTACTGCTCATGATCAGCTGATGGTCTCTGCATGAATTGCAGCCCTCCCCTAGCTGATTGCATGTGGGCCAGCTGTGGTAACATTCCCATAGCCAATTGCATGGAAACGCACTCCAATATCTAGGAACATCATGTTGGTGTTGGCCCTTTTCATTCAGTGTGAGCAGGAGCTATATCTGTTGTTTGCCAAACAGCATCTCAGATGGATTGGGAGTTACCTGTAACAACATACACTGTGGAAACAGGACAACACACAGGAGGGGGGTGTGCCTGACCTGACTACAATCTGTAAGTGCTGCTATAGTGCATTTGGAGTACTGTTGGTTTAACAGTGTGTGTGTGGATATGACTGTCCTACATGTCTGAGAACCTGCCATGTCAGTTCCATGTTTATGAGGAATCCCCATCTGCAGGGTCATCTATAGACAAGGCAGTGTATTGTGCCTTTGGTTTCATGTGTTACCAACGGAACATCTATCTATGGACTGCAGAAGGTAGTGTGAGGATTGCAGTCTGTATATGGTGAAGGTCGTGACAGTTACTGGCTTCTTATCCCTCATAAGACATATGTTGCAACAAACCCTGTTACAGCAGTAAATGTATATGGTTATCACAGCAGCATGTCATTACTAGCCTTGTGTATGTGCTTCCAGCCACTACTCTGTCAACCTGTGTACATATGTCGTGCATGAAGTGTTGCATATGTGCTGTACACCATAATTAGTGTCATCATATCTGATAAAAAGCCATATAGATATCAGACTGCTACACAAGTTATGTACAGCAGGGGTTATATTTGATGAC